>NW_025961054.1:0-24882 GCF_023159225.1 Perognathus longimembris pacificus
CAGCATGTTCATGTCGTTCCTAAATGAGCTTTTATCTCTCTCCCCCTCACCACAAATCAGATTCTTCTGAGGAGTTCCCAGTACATTATCCTTTCCCCTATGTAATTACCTTAACAAGCTCCAGCTGTTTTTATTCTCAGCAGGTTTACTCCCTGATATACAGCTGCCTACCCCCTTCGTCAGTGCAGGTCCTAAATGAGCTTTTTTCTCTGTTCATTCACCACAATCCAGATTCTTTTGGGGAGTTACCAGTACAGTAACCATACCAGTAAGTACTTAATTTATTAAGCTACTGCTATTCTTAATCCCAGTGGAGATATTTACTGATAAACAGCTACCTACGCAGCATGTTCATGTCGTTCCTAAATGAGCTTTTATCTCTCTCCCCTCACGACAAATCAGATTCTTCTGAGGAGTTCCCAGTACATTATCCTTTCCCCTGTGTAATTACCTTAACAAGCTCCAGCTGTTTTTATTCTCACAAGGTTTACTCCCTGATATAAAGCTGCCTACCCCCTTCGTAAGTGCAGGTCTTAAATGAGCTTTTTTCTTTGTTCCTTCACCACAATCCAGATTCTTTTGGGGAGTTACCAGTACAGTAACCATACCAGGAAGTACTTAATTTATTAAGCTACTGCTTTTCTTAATCTCAGTGGAGATATTTACTGATAAACAGCTACCTACGCAGCATGTTCATGTCGTTCCTAAATGAGCTTTTATCTCTCTCCCCTCACCACAAATCAGATTCTTCAGAGGAGTTTCCAGTACATTATCCTTTCCCCTGTGTAATTTCCTTAACAAGCTCCAGCTGTTTTTATTCTCAGAAGTTTTACTCCCTTATATACAGCTTCCTACCCCCTTCGTAAGTGCAGGTCCTAAATGACCTTTTTTCTCTGTTCCCTCACCACAATCCAGATTCTTTTGGGGAGTTACCAGTACAGTAAACATACCAGGAAGTACTTAATTTATTAAGCTACTGCTTTTCTTAATCTCAGTGGAGATATTTACTGATAAACAGCTACCTACGCAGCATGTTCATGTCGTTCGTAAATGAGCTTTTATCTCTCCCCTCACTACAAATCAGATTCTTCTGAGGAGTTCCCAGTACATTATTCTTTCCCCTGTGTAATTACCTTAACAAGCTCCAGCTGTTTTTATTCTCAGGTTTACTCCCTGATAAACAGCTGCCTACCCCCTTCGTAAGTGCAGGTCCTAAATGAGCTTTTTTCTCTGTTCCCTCACCACAATCTAGATTCTTTTGGGGAGTTACCAGTACAGTAACCATACCAGGAAGTACTTAATTTATTAAGCTACTGCTTTTCATAATCTCAGTGGAGATATTTACTGATAAACAGCTACCTACTCAGCATGTTCATGTCGTTCCTAAATGAGCTTTTATCTCTCTCCCCTCAACACAAATCAGATTCTTCTGAGGAGTTCCCAGTACATTATCCTTTCCCCTGTGTAATTACCTTAACAAGCTCCAGCTGTTTTTATTCTCAGAAGGTTTACTCCCTGATATACAGCTGCCTACCCCCTTCTTAAGTGCAGGTCCTTAATGAGCTTTTTTCTCTGTTCCCTCACCACAATCCAGATTGTTTTCGGGAGTTACCAGTACAGTAACCATACCAGGAAGTACTTAATTTATTAAGCTACTGCTTTTCTTAATCTCAGTGGAGATATTTACTGATAAACAGCTACGTACGCAGCATGTTCATGTCGTTCCTAAATGAGCTTTTATGTCTCTCCCCTCACCACAAATCAGATTCTTCTGAGGAGTTCCCAGTACATTATCCTTTCCCCTGTGTTATTACCTTAACAAGCTCCAGCTGTTTTTATTCTCAGAAGGTTTACTCCCTGATATACAGCTGCCTACCCCCTTCGTAAGTGCAGGTCCTAAATGAGCTTTTTTCTCTGTTCCCTCACCACAATCCAGATTCTTCTGGGAGTTACCAGTACAGTAACCATACCAGGAAGTACTTAATTTATTAAACTACTGCTTTTCTTAATCTCAGTGGAGATATTTACTGATAAACAGCTACCTACGCAGCATGTTCATGTCGTTCCTAAATGAACTTTTATCTCTCTCCCCTCACCAAAAATCAGACTCTTCTGAGGAGTTCCCCGTACATTTTCCTTTCCCCTGTGTAATTACCTTAACAAGCTCCAGCTGTTTTTATTCTCAGAAGGTTTATCCCTGATATACAGCTGCCTACCCCCTTCGTAAGTGCAAGTCCTAAATGAGCTTTTTTCTCTGTTCCCTCACCACAATCCAAATTCTTTTGGGGAGTTACCAGTATAGTAACCATACCAGGAAGTACTTAATTTATTAAGCTACTGCTTTTCTTAATCTCAGTGGAGATATTTAGTGATAAACAGCTACCTACGCAGCATGTTCATGTCGTTCCTAAATGAGCTTTTATCTCTCTCCCCTCACCACAAATCAGATTCTGCTAAGGAGTTCCCAGTACATTATCCTTTCCCCAGTGTAATTACCTTAACAAGCTCCAGCTGTTTTTATTCTCAGAAGGTTTACTCCCTGATATACAGCTGCCTACCCCCTTCGTAAGTGCAGGTCCTAAATGAGCTTTTTTCTCTGTACCCTCACCATAATCCAGATTCATTTGGGGAGTTTACCAGTACAGTAACCATACCATTAAGTACTTAATTTATTAAGCTACTGCTTTTCTTAATCTCAGTGGAGATATTTACTGATAAACAGCTACCTAGGCAGCATGTTCTTGTCGTTCCTAAATGAGCTTTTATCTCTCTCCCCTCACCACCAATCAGATTCTTCTGAGGAGTTCCCAGTACATTATCCTTTCCACTGTGTAATTACCTTAACAAGCTCCAGCTGTTTTTATTCTCAGAAGGTTTACTCCCTGATATACAGCTGCCTACCCCCTTCTTAAGTGCAGGTCTTAAATGAGCTTTTTTCTCTGTTCCCTCACCACAATCCAGATTCTTTTGGGGAGTTACCAGTACAGTAACTATACTAGGAAGTACTTAATTTATTAAGCTACTGCTTTTCTTAATCTCAGTGGAGATATTTACTGATAAACAGCTACCTACGCAGCATGTTCATGTCGTTCCTAAATGAGCTTTTATCTCTCTCCCCTCACCACAAATCAGATTCTTCTGAGGAGTTCCCAGTACATTATCCTTTCGCCTGTGTAATTACCTTAACAAGCTCCAGCTGTTTTTATTCTCGGAAGGTTTACTCCCTGATATACAGCTGCCTACCCCCTTCGTAAGTGCAGGTCCTAAATGAGCTTTTTCTCTGCTCCCTCACCACAATCCAGATTCTTTTGGGGAGTTACCAGTACAGTAACCATACCAGGAAGTACTTAATTTATTAAGCTACTGCTTTTCTTAATCTCAGTGGAGATATTTACTGATAAACAGCTACGTACGCAGCATGTTCATGTCGTTCATAAATGAGCTTTTATCTCTCTCCCCTCACCACAAATCAGATTGGTCTGAGGAGTTCCCAGTACATTATCCTTTCCCCTGTGTAATTACCTTAACAAGCTCCAGCTGTTTTTATTCTCAGAAGGTTTACTCCCTGATATACAGCTGCCTACCCCCTTCCTAAGTGCAGGTCATAAATGAGCTTTTTTCTCTGTTCTCTCACCACAATCCAGATGCATTTGGAGAGTTACCAGTACAGTAACCATACCAGGAAGTACTTAATTTATTAAGCTACTGCTTTTCTTAATCTCAGTGGAGATATTTACTGATAAACAGCTACCTACGCAGCATGTTCATGTCGTTCCTAAATGAGCTTTTATCTCTCTCCCCTCACCAAAAATCAGATTCTTCTGAGGAGTTCCCAGTACATTATCCTTTCCCCTGTGTAATTACCTTAACAAGCTCCAGCTGTTTTTATTCTCAGAAGGTTTACTCCCTGATATAAAGCTGCCTACCCCCTTCGTAAGTGCAGGTCCTAAATGAGCTTTTTTCTCTGTTCCCTCACCACAATCCAGATTCTTTTGGGGAGTTACCAGTACGTTAAACATACCAGGAAGTACTTAATTTATTAAGCTACTGCTTTTCTTAATCTCAGTGGAGATATTTACTGATAAACAGCTACCTACGCAGCATGTTCATGTCGTTCCTAAATGAGCCTATATCTCTCTCCCCTCACCACAAATCAGACTCTTCTGAGGAGTTCCCAGTACATTATCCTTTCCCCTGTGTAATTACCTTAACAAGCTCCAGCTGTTCTTATTCTCAGATGGTTTACTCCCTGATATACAGCTGCCTACCCCCCTTCGTAAGTGCAGGTCCTAAATGAGCTTTTTTCTCTGTTCCCTCACCACAATCCAGATTCTTTTGGGGAGTTACCAGTACAGTAACCATACCAGGAAGTACTTAATTCATTAAGCTACTGCTTTTCTTAATCTCAGTGGAGATATTTACTGATAAACAGCTACCTACGCAGCATGTTCATGTCGTTCCTAAATGAGCTTTTATCTCTCTCCCCTCACCACAAATCAGATTCTTCTGAGGAGTTCCCAGTACATTATCCTTTCCCCTGTGTAATTACCTTAACAAGCTCCAGCTGTTTTTATTCTCAGAAGGTTTACTCCCTGATATACAGCTTGCCTAACCCCTTCGTAAGTGCAGGTCCTAAATGAGCTTTTTTCTCTGTTCCCTCACCACAATCCAGATTCTTTTCGGTAGTTACCAGTACAGTAACCATACCAGGAAGTACTTAATTTATTAAGCACTGCTTTTCTTAATCTCAGTGGAGATATTTACTGATAAACAGCTACCTACGCAGCATGTTTATGTCGTTCCTAAATGAGCTTTTATCTCTCTCCCCTCACCACAAATCAGATTCTTCTGAGGAGTTCCCAGGACATTATCCTTTCCCCTGTGTAATTACCTTAAGAAGCTCCAGCTGTTTTTATTCTCAGAAGGTTTACTCCCTGATATACACCTGCCTACGCCCTTCGTAAGTGCAGGTCCTAAATGAGCTTATTTCTGTGTTCCCTCACCACAATCCAGATTCTTTTGGGGGAGTTACCAGTACAGTAACCATACCAGGAAGTACTTAATTTATTAAGCTACCGCTTTTCTTAATCTCAGTGGAGATATTTACTGATAAACAGCTACCTACGCAGCATGTTCATGTCGTTCCTAAATGAGCTTTTTTTTCGCCAGTCCTGGGCCTTGGACTCAGGGCCTGAGCACTGTCCCTGGCTTCTTCCCGCTCAAGGCTAGCACTCTGCCACTTGAGCCACAGCGCCGCTTCTGGCCGTTTTCTGTATATGTGGTGCTGGGGAACCGTACATAGGGCCTCATGTATCAGAGGCAGGCACTCTTGCCACTAGGCTATATCCCCTGCCCCCTAAATGAGCTTTTATCTCTCTCCCCTCACCACAATATCACATTCTTCTGAGGAGTTCCCGGTACATTATCCTTTCCCCTGTGTAATTACCTTAACAAGCTCCAGCTGTTTTTATTCTCAGAAGGTTTACTCCCTGGTTTACAGCTGCCTACCCCCTTCGTAAGTGCAGGTCCTAAATGAGCTTTTTTCTCTGTTCCCTCACCACAATCCAGATTCTTTTGGGGAGTTACCAGTACAGTATCCATAGCAGGAAGTACTTAATTTATTAATCTACTGCTTTTCTTAATCTCAGTGGAGATATTTACTGATAAACAGCTACGTATGCAGCATGTTCATGTCGTTCCTAAATGAGCTTTTATTTCTCTCCCCTCACCACAAATCAGATTCTTCTGAGGAGTTCCCAGTACATTATCCTTTCCCCTGTGTAATTACCTTAACAAGTTAAAGCTGTTTTTATTCTCAGAAGATTTACTCCCTGATATACAGCTGACTACCGCCTTCGTAAGTGCAGGTCCTAAATGAGCTTTTTTCTCTGTTACCTCACCACCATCCAAATTCATTTGGGGAGTTAGCAGTAGAGTAACCATACCAGGAAGTACTTAATTTATCAAGCTACTGCTTTTCTTAATCTCAGTGGAGATATTTACTGATAAACAGCTACCTACGCATTATGTTCATGTCGTTCCTCAATGAGCTTTTATCTCTCTCCCCTCACCACAAATCAGATTCTTCTGAGGAGTTCCCAGTACATTATCCTTTCCCCTGTGTAATTACCTTAACAAGCTCCAGCTGTTTTTATTCTCAGAAGGTTTACTCCCTGATATACAGCTGCCTACCCCCTTCGTAATTGCAGGTCCTAAAAGAGCTTTTTTCTCTGTTCCCTCACCAAAATCCAGATTCTTTTGGGGAGTTACCAGTATAGTAAACATAACAGGAAGTACTTAATTTATTAAGCTACTGCTTTTCTTAATCTCAGTGGAGATATTTACTGATAAACAGCTACCTACGCAGCACGTTCATGTCGTTCCTAAATGAGCTCTTATCTCTCTCCCCTCACAACAAATCAGATTCTTCTGAGGAGTTCCCAGTACAATACCCTTTCCCCTGTGTAATTACCTTAACAAGCTCCAGCTGTTTTTATTCTCAGAAGGGATACTCCCTGATATACTGCTGCCTACCCCCTTCGTAAGTTCAGGTCCTAAATGAGCTTTTTTTCTCTGTTCCCTCACCACAATCCAGATTCTTTTGGGGAGTTACCAGTACAGTAACCATACCAGGAAGTACTTAATTTATTTAAGCTACTGCTTTTTTTAATCTCAGTGGAGATATTTACTGATAAACAGCTACCTACGCAGCATGTTCATGTCGTTCCTAAATGAGCTTTTTATCTCTCTCCACTCACCACAAATCAGATTCTTTTGAGGAGTTCACAGTACATTATCCTTTCCCCTGTGTAATTACCTTAACATGCTCTAGCTGTTTTTATTCTCAGAAGGTTTACTCCCTGATATACAGCTGCCTATCCCCTTCGTAAGTGCAAGTCCTAAATGAGCTTTTTTCTCTGTTCCCTCACCACAATCCAGATTCTTTTCGGGAGTTATCAGTACAGTAACCATACCAGGAAGTACTTAATTTGTTAAGCTACTGCTTTTCTTAATCTCAGTGGAGATATTTACTGATAAACAGCTACCTACGCAGCATGTTCATGTCGTTCCTAAATGAGCTTTTATCTCTCTCCCCTCACCACAAATCAGATGCTTCTGAGGAGTTCCCAGTACATTATCCTTTCCCCTGTGTAATTACCTTAACAAGCTTCAGCTGTTTTTATTCTCAGAAGGTTTACTCCCTGATATACAGCTGCCTACCCCCTTCGTAAGTGCTGGTCCTAAATGAGCTTTTTTCTCTGTTCCCTCACCAAAATCCAGATTCTTTTCGGGATGTTACCAGTACAGTAACCATACCAGGAAGTCCTTAATGTATTAAGCTACTGCTTTTCTTAATCTCAGTGGAGATATTTACTGATAAACAGCTACCTTCGCAGAATGTTCATGACGTTCCTAAATGAGCTTTTACCTCTCTCCCCTCACCACAAATCAGATTCTTCTGAGGAGTTCCCAGTACATTATCCTTTCCCCTGTGTAATTACCTTAACAAGCTCCAGCTGTTTTTATTCTCAGAAGGTTTACTCCCTGATAAACAGCTGCCTACCCCCTTCGTAAGTGCAGGTCCTAAATGTGCTTTTTTCTCTGTTAACTCACCCCAATCCAGATTCTTTTGGGGAGTTACCAGTACAGTAACCATACCAGGAAGTACTTTATTTATTAAGCTACTTCTTTTCTTAATCTCAATGGAGATATTTACTGATAAACAGCTACCTACGCAGCATGTTCATGTCGTTCCTAAATGAGCTTTTATCTCTCTCCCCTCACCACAAATGAAATTCTTCTGAGGAATTCCCAGTACATTATCCCTTCCCCTGTGTAATTACCTTAACAAGCTCCAGCTGTTTTTATTCTCAGAAGGTTTACTCCCTGATATACAGCTGCCTACCCCCTTCGTAAGTGCAGGTCCTAAATGTGCTTTTTTCTCTGTTCACTCACCACAATCCAGATTCTTTTGGGGAGTTACCAGTACAGTAACCATACCAGGAAGTACGTTATTTATTAAGCTACTTCTTTTCTTAATCTCAATGGAGATATTTACTGATAAACAGCTTCCTACGCAGCATGTTCATGTCGTTCCTAAATGAGCTTTTATCTCTCTCCCCTCACCACAAATCAGATTCTTCCGAGGGAGTTTCCAGTAAATTATCCTTTCCCCTGTGTAATTTCCTTAACAAGCTCCAGCTGTTTTTATTCTCAGAAGATTTACTCCCTTATATACAGCTGCCTACCCCCTTCGTAAGTGCAGGTCCAAAAATTAGATTTTTTCTCTGTTCCCTCACCACAATCCAGATTCTTTTGGGGAGTTACCAGTACAGTAACCATAGCAGGAAGTACTTAATTTATTAAGCTACTGCTTTTCTTAATCTCAGTGGAGATATTTACTGATAAACAGCTACCTACGCAGCATGTTCATGTCGTTCCTAAATGAGCTTTTATCTCTTTCCCCTTACCACAAATCAGATTCTTCTGAGGAGTTCCCAGTACATTATCCTTTCCCCTGTGTAATTACCTTAACAAGCTCCAGCTGTTTTTATTCACAGAAGGTTTACTCCCTGATATACAGCTGCCTACCTCCTTCGTAAGTGCAGGTCCTAAATGAGCTTTTTTCTCTGTTCCCCTCACCACAATCCAGATTCTTTTGGGGAGTTACCGGTACAGTAACCATACCAGGAAGTACTTCACTTTTTAAAGCTACTGCTTTTCTTAATCTCAGTGGAGATATTTACTGATAAACAGCTACCTACGCAGCATGTTCATGTCGTTCCTAAATGAGCTTTTATCTCTCTCCCCCTCACCACAAATCAGATTCTTCTGAGGAGTTCCCAGTACATTATCCTTTCCCATGTGTAATTACCTTGACAAGCTCCAGCTGTTTTTTATTCTCAGAAGGTTTTACTCCCTGATATACAGCTGCCTACTCCCATCGTAAGTGCAGGTCCTAAATGAGCTTTTTCTCTGTTCCCTCAACACAATCCAGATTCTTTTGGGGAGTTACCAGTACAGTAACCATACCAGGAAGTACTTAATTTATTAAGCTACTGGTTTTCTTAATCTCAGTGGAGATATTTACTGATAAACAGCTACCTACGCAGCATGTTCATGTCGTTCCTAAATGAGCTTTTATCTCTCTCCCCTCACCACAAATCAGATTCTTCTGAGGAGTTCCCAGTACATTATCCTTTCCCCTGTGTAATTACCTTAACAAGCTCCAGCTGTTTTTATTCTCAGCAGGTTTACTCCCTGATATACAGCTGCCTACCCCCTTCGTCAGTGCAGGTCCTAAATGAGCTTTTTTCTCTGTTCATTCACCACAATCCAGATTCTTTTGGGGAGTTACCAGTACAGTAACCATACCAGTAAGTACTTAATTTATTAAGCTACTGCTAATTCTTAATCCCAGTGTAGATATTTACTGATAAACAGCTACCTACGCAGCATGTTCATGTCGTTCCTAAATGAGCTTTTATCTCTCTCCCCTCACGACAAATCAGATTCTTCTGAGGAGTTCCCAGTACATTATCCTTTCCCCTGTGTAATTACCTTAACAAGCTCCAGCTGTTTTTATTCTCACAAGGTTTACTCCCTGATATAAAGCTGCCTACCCCCTTCGTAAGTGCAGGTCTTAAATGAGCTTTTTTCTTTGTTCCCTCACCACAATCCAGATTCTTTTGGGGAGTTACCAGTACAGTAACCATACCAGGAAGTACTTAATTTATTAAGCTACTGCTTTTTCTTAATCTCAGTGGAGATATTTACTGATAAACAGCTACCTACGCAGCATGTTCATGTCGTTCCTAAATGAGCTTATATCTCTCTCCCCTCACCACAAATCAGATTCTTCAGAGGAGTTTCCAGTACATTATCCTTTCCCCTGTGTAATTTCCTTAACAAGCTCCAGCTGTTTTTATTCTCAGAAGGTTTACTCCCTTATATACAGCTTCCTACCCCCTTCGTAAGTGCAGGTCCTAAATGAGCCTTTTTCTCTGTTCCCTCACCACAATCCAGATTCTTTTGGGGAGTTACCAGTACAGTAACCATACCAGGAAGTACTTAATTTATTAAGCTACTGCTTTTCTTAATCTCAGTGGAGATATTTACTGATAAACAGCTACCTACGCAGCATGTTCATGTCGTTCGTAAATGAGCTTTTATCTCTCTCCCCTCACTACAAATCAGATTCTTCTGAGGAGTTCCCAGTACATTATTCTTTCCCCTGTGTAATTACCTTAACAAGCTCCAGCTGTTTTTTATTCTCAGGTTTACTCCCTGATAAACAGCTGCCTACCCCCTTCGTAAGTGCAGGTCCTAAATGAGCTTTTTTCTCTGTTCCCTCACCACAATCTAGATTCTTTTGGGGGAGTTACCAGTACAGTAACCATACCAGGAAGTACTTAATTTATTAAGCTACTGCTTTTCTTAATCTCAGTGGAGATATTTACTGATAAACAGCTACCTACTCAGCATGTTCATGTCGTTCCTAAATGAGCTTTTATCTCTCTCCCCTCAACACAAATCAGATTCTTCTGAGGAGTTCCCACTACATTATCCTTTCCCCTGTGTAATTACCTTAACAAGCTCTAGCTGTTTTTATTCTCAGAAGGTTTACTCCCTGATATACAGCTGCCTACCCCCTTCGTAAGAGCAGGTCCTAAATGAGCTTTTTTCTCAGTTCCCTCACCACAATCCAGATTCTTTTGGGGAGTTACCAGTACAGTAACCATACCAGGAAGTACTTAATTTATTAAGCTACTGCTTTTCTTAATCTCAGTGGAGATATTTACTGATAAACAGCTACTTAAGCAGCATGTTCATGTCGTTCCTAAATGAGCTTATATCTCTCTCCCCTCACCATAAATCAGATTCTTCTGAGGAGTTCCCAGTACATTATCCTTTCCCCTGTGTAATTACCTTAACAAGCACCAGCTGTTTTTATTCTCAGAAGGTTTACTCCCTGATATACAGCTGCCTACCCCCTTCTTAAGTGCAGGTCCTAAATGAGATTTTTTCTCTGTTCCCTCACCACAATCCAGATTCTTTTCGGGAGTTACCAGTACAGTAACCATACCAGGAAGTACTTAATTTATTAAGCTACTGCTTTTCTTAATCTCAGTGGAGATATTTACTGATAAACAGCTACGTACGCAGCATGTTCATGTCGTTCCTAAATGAGCTTTTATGTCTCTCCCCTCACCACAAATCAGATTCTTCTGAGGAGTTCCCAGTACATTATCCTTTCCCCTGTGTAATTACCTTAACAAGCTCCAGCTGTTTTTATTCTCAGAAGGTTTACTCCCTGATATACAGCTGCCTACCCCCTTCGTAAGTGCAGGTCCTAAATGAGCTTTTTTCTCTGTTCCCTCACCACAATCCAGATTCTTTTGGGGAGTTACCAGTACAGTAACCATACCAGGAAGTACTTAATTTATTAAGCTACTGCTTTTCTTAATCTCAGTGGAGATATTTACTGATAAACAGCTACCTACGCAGCATGTTCATGTCGTTCCTAAATGAGCTTTTATCTCTCTCCCCTCACCAAAAATCAGATTCTTCTAAGGAGTTCCCAGTACATTATCCTTTCCCCTGTGTAATTACCTTAACAAGCTCCAGCTGTTTTTATTCTCAGAAGGTTTATCCCTGATATACAGCTGCCTACCCCCTTCGTAAGTGCAAGTCCTAAATGAGCTTTTTCTCTGTTCCCTCACCTTAATCCAGATTCATTTGGGGAGTTACCAGTACAGTAACCATACCATTAAGTACTTAATTTATTAAGCTACAGCTTTTCTTAATCTCAGTGGAGATATTTACTGATAAACAGCTACCTACGCAGCATGTTCTTGTCGTTCCTAAATGAGCTTTTATCTCTCTCCCCTCACCACCAATCAGATTCTTCTGAGGAGTTCCCAGTACATTATCCTTTCCACTGTGTAATTACCTTAACAAGCTCCAGCTGTTTTTATTCTCAGAAGGTTTACTCCCTGATATACATCTGCCTACCCCCTTCTTAAGTGCAGGTCTTAAATGAGCTTTTTTTCTCTGTTACCTCACCACAATCCAGATTCTTTTGGGGAGTTACCAGTACAGTAACTATACCAGGAAGTACTTAATTTATTAAGCTACTGCTTTTCTTAATCTCAGTGGAGATATTTACTGATAAACAGCTACCTACGCAGCATGTTCATGTCGTTCCTAAATGAGCTTTTATCTCTCTCCCCTCACCACAAATCAGATTCTTCTGAGGAGTTCCCAGTACATTATCCTTTCCCCTGTGTAATTACCTTAACAAGCTCCAGCTGTTTTTATTCTCAGAAAGTTTACTCCCTGATATACAGCTGCCTAACCCCTTCGTAAGTGCAGGTCCTAAATGAGCTTTTTTCTCTGTTCCCTCACCACAATCCAGATTCTTTTCGGTAGTTACCAGTACAGTAACCATACCAGGAAGTACTTAATTTATTAAGCACTGCTTTTCTTAATCTCAGTGGAGATATTTACTGATAAAACAGCTACCTACGCAGCATGTTTATGTCGTTCCTAAATGAGCTTTTATCTCTCTCCCCTCACCACAAATCAGATTCTTCTGAGGAGTTCCCAGGACATTATCCCTTTCCCCCTGTTTAATTACCTTAAGAAGCTCCAGCTGTTTTTATTCTCAGAAGGTTTACTCCCTGATATACAGCTGCCTATGCCCTTCCGTAAGTGCAGGTCCTAAATGAGCTTTTTTCTCTGTTCCCTCACCACAATCCAGATTCTTTTGGGGAGGTTACCAGTACGTTAACCATACCAGGAAGTACTTAATTTATTAAGCTACTGCTTTTCTTAATCTCAGTGGAGATATTTACTGATAAACAGCTACCTACGCAGCATGTTCATGTCGTTCCTAAATGAGCCTATATCTCTCTCCCCTCACCACAAATCAGACTCTTCTGAGGAGTTCCCAGTACATTATCCTTTCCCCTGTGTAATTACCATAACAAGCTCCAGCTGTTTTTATTCTCAGATGGTTTACTCCCTGATATACAGCTGCCTACCCCCTTCGTAAGTGCAGGTCCTAAATGAGCTTTTTTCTCTGTTCCCTCACCACAATCCAGATTCTTTTCGGTAGTTACCAGTACAGTAACCATACCAGGAAGTACTTAATTTATTAAGCACTGCTTTTCTTAATCTCAGTGGAGATATTTACTGATAAACAGCTACCTACGCAGCATGTTCATATCGTTCCTAAATGAGCTTTTTTTTTTTTTTTTTTCCCAATCCTGGGCCTTGGACTCAGGGCCTGAGCACTGTCCCCTGGCTTCTTCCCGCTCAAGGCTAGCACTCTGCCACTTGAGCCACAGCGTCGCTTCTGGCCGTTTTCTGTATATGTGTTGCTGGGAACCGAACCTAGGGCCTCATGTATCAGAGGCAGGCACTCTTGCCACTAGGCTATATCCCCTGCCCCCTAAATGAGCTTTTTATCTCTCTCCCCTCACCACAAATCACATTCTTCTGAGGAGTTCCCAGTACATTATCCTTTCCCTGTGTAATTACCTTAACAAGCTCCAGCTGTTTTTATTCTCAGAAGGTTTACTCCCTGATATACAGCTGCCTACCCCCTTCGTAAGTGCAGGTCCTAAAATGAGCTTTTTTTCTCTGTTCCCTCACCACAATCCAGATTCTTTTGGGGAGTTACCAGTACAGTAACCATACGAGGAAGTACTTAATTTATTAAGGTACTGCTTTTCTTAATCTCAGTGGAGATATTTACTGATATACAGCTACCTACGCAGCATGTTCATGTCGTTCCTAAATGAGCTTTTATTCTCTCTCCCCTCACCAAAAATCAGATTCTTCTAAGGAGTTCCCAGTACATTATCCTTTCCCCTGTGTAATTACCTTAACAAGCTCCAGCTGTTTTTATTCTCAGAAGGTTTATCCCTGATATACAGCTGCCTAACCCCCTTCGTAAGTGCAAGTCCTAAATGAGCTTTTTTCTCTGTTCCCTCACCATAATCCAGATTCATTTGGGGAGTTACCAGTACAGTAACCATACCATTAAGTACTTAATTTATTAAGCTACTGCTTTTCTTAATCTCAGTGGAGATATTTACTGATAAACAGCTACCTACGCAGCATGTTCTTGTCGTTCCTAAATGAGCTTTTATCTCTCTCCCCTCACCACCAATCAGATTCTTCTGAGGAGTTCCCAGTACATTATCCTTTCCACTGTGTAATTACTTAACAAGCTCCAGCTGTTTTTTATTCTCAGAAGGTTTACTCCCTGATATACAGCTGCCTACCCCCTTCTTAAGTGCAGGTCTTAAATGAGCTTTTTTCTCTGTTACCTCACCACAATCCAGATTCTTTTGGGGAGTTACCAGTACAGTAACTATACCAGGAAGTACTTAATTTATTAAGCTACTGCTTTTCTTAATCTCAGTGGAGATATTTACTGATAAACAGCTACCTACGCAGCATGTTCATGTCGTTCCTAAATGAGCTTTTATCTCTCTCCCCTCACCACAAATCAGATTCTTCTGAGGAGTTCCCAGTACATTATCCTTTCGCCTGTGTAATTACCTTAACAAGCTCCAGCTGTTTTTTATTCTCGGAAGGTTTTACTCCCTGATATACAGCTGCCTACCCCCTTCGTAAGTGCAGGTCCTAAATGAGCTTTTTCTCTGCTCCCTCACCACAATCCAGATTCTTTTGGGGAGTTACCAGTACAGTAACCATACCAGGAAGTACTTAATTTATTAAGCTACTGCTTTTCTTAATCTCAGTGGGAGATATTTACTGATAAACAGCTACGTACGCAGCATGTTCATGTCGTTTCATAAATGAGCTGTTATCTCTCTCCCCTCACCACAAATCAGATTCTTCTGAGGAGTTCCCAGTACATTATCCTTTCCCCTGTGTAATTACCTTAACAAGCTCCAGCTGTTTTTATTCTCAGAAGGATTTACTCCCTGATATACAGCTGCTACCCCCTTCCTAAGTGCAGGTCATAAATGAGCTTTCTTTCTCTGTTCTCTCACCTCAATCCAGATGCTTTTGGAGAGTTACCAGTACAGTAACCATACCAGGAAGTACTTAATTTATTAAGCTACTGCTTTTCTTAATCTCAGTGGAGATATTTACTGATAAACAGCTACCTACGCAGCATGTTCATGTCGTTTCCTAAATGAGCTTTTATCTCTCTCCCCTCACCAAAAATCAGATTCTTCTGAGGAGTTCCCAGTACATTATCCTTTCCCCTGTGTAATTACCTTAACAAGCTCCAGCTGTTTTTATTCTCAGAAGGTTTACTCCCTGATATAAAGCTGCCTACCCCCTTCGTAAGTGCAGGTCCTAAATGAGCTTTTTTCTCTGTTCCCTCACCACAATCCAGATTCTTTTGGGGAGTTACCAGTACGTTAACCATACCAGGAAGTACTTAATTTATTAAGCTACTGCTTTTCTAATCTCAGTGGAGATATTTACTGATAAACAGCTACCTACGCAGCATGTTCATGTCGTTCCTAATGAGCCTATATCTCTCTCCCCTCACCACAAATCAGACTCTTCTGAGGAGTTCCCAGTACATTATCCTTTCCCCTGTGTAATTACCTTAACAAAGCTCCAGCTGTTTTTATTCTCAGATGGTTTACTCCCTGATATACAGCTGCCTACCCCCTTCGTAAGTGCAGGTCCTAAATGAGCTTTTTTCTCTGTTCCCTCACCACAATCCAGATTCTTTTGGGGAGTTACCAGTACAGTAACCATACCAGGAAGTACTTAATTCATTAAGCTACTGCTTTTCTTAATCTCAGTGGAGATATTTACTGATAAACAGCTACCTACGCAGCATTTTCATGTCGTTCGTAAATGAGCTTTTATCTCTCTCCCCTCACCACAAATCAGATTCTTCTGAGGAGTTCCCAGTACATTATCCTTTCCCCTGTGTAATTACCTTAACAAGCTCCAGCTGTTTTTATTCTCAGAAAGTTTTACTCCCTGATATACAGCTGGCCTAACCCCTTCGTAAGTGCAGGTCCTAAATGAGCTTTTTTCTCTGTTCCCTCACCACAATCCAGATTCTTTTCGGTAGTTACCAGTACAGTAACCATACCAGGAAGTACTTAATTTATTAAGCACTGCTTTTCTTAATCTCAGTGGAGATATTTACTGATAAACAGCTACCTACGCAGCATGTTTTATGTCGTTCCTAAATGAGCTTTTATCTCTCTCCCCTCACCACAAATCAGATTCTTCTGAGGAGTTCCCAGGACATTATCCTTTCCCCTGTTTAATTACCTTAAGAAGCTCCAGCTGTTTTTATTCTCAGAAGGTTTACTCCCTGATATACAGCTGCCTATGCCCTTCGTAAGTGCAGGTCCTAAATGAGCTTTTTTCTCTGTTCCCTCACCACAATCCAGATTCTTTTTGGGGAGTTACCAGTACGTTAACCATACCAGGAAGTACTTAATTTATTAAGCTACTGCTTTTCTTAATCTCAGTGGAGATATTTACTGATAAACAGCTACCTACGCAGCATGTTCATGTCGTTCCTAAATGAGCCTATATCTCTCTCCCCTCACCACAAATCAGACTCTTCTGAGGAGTTCCCAGTACATTATCCTTTCCCCTGTGTAATTACCTTAACAAGCTCCAGCTGTTTTTATTCTCAGATGGTTTACTCCCTGATATACAGCTGCCTACCCCCTTCGTAAGTGCAGGTCCTAAATGAGCTTTTTTCTCTGTTCCCTCACCACAATCCAGATTCTTTTCGGTAGTTACCAGTACAGTAACCATACCAGGAAGTACTTAATTTATTAAGCACTGCTTTTCTTAATCTCAGTGGAGATATTTACTGATAAACAGCTACCTACGCAGCATGTTCATATCGTTCCTAAATGAGCTTTTTTTTTTTTTTTTTCCCAATCCTGGGCCTTGGACTCAGGGGCCTGAGCACTGTCCCTGGCTTCTTCCCGCTCAAGGCTAGCACTCTGCCACTTGAGCCACAGCGTCGCTTCTGGCCGTTTTCTGTATATGTGTTGCTGGGGAACCGAACCTAGGGCCTCATGTATCAGAGGCAGGCACTCTTGCCACTAGGCTATATCCCCTGCCCCCTAAATGAGCTTTTATCTCTCTCCCCTCACCACAAATCACATTCTTCTGAGGAGTTCCCAGTACATTATCCTTTCCCCTGTGTAATTACCTTAACAAGCTCCAGCTGTTTTTATTCTCAGAAGGTTTACTCCCTGATATACAGCTGCCTACCCCTTCGTAAGTGCAGGTCCTAAATGAGCTTTTTTCTCTGTTCCCTCACCACAATCCAGATTCTTTTGGGGAGTTACCAGTACAGTAACCATACGAGGAAGTACTTAATTTATTAAGGTACTGCTTTTCTTAATCTCAGTGGAGATATTTACTGATATACAGCTACCTACGCAGCATGTTCATGTCGTTCCTAAATGAGCTTTTATCTCTCTCCCCTCACCACAAATCAGATTCTTCTGAGGAGTTCCCAGTACATTATCCTTTCCCCTTTGTAATTACCTTAACAAGCTCCAGCTGTTTTTTATTCTCAGAAGGTTTACTCCCTGATATAAAAGCTGCCTACCCCCTTCGTAAGTGCAGGTCCTAAATGAGCTTTTTTCTCTGTTCCCTCACCACAATCCAGATTCTTTTGGGGAGTTACCAGTACAGTAACCATACCAGGAGAGTACTTAATTCATTAAGCTACTGCTTTTCTTAATCTCAGTGGAGATATTTACTGATAAACAGCTACCTACGCAGCATGTTCATGTCGTTCCTAAATGAGCTTTTATCTCTCTCCCTCTCACCACAAATCAGATTCTTCTGAGGAGTTCCCAGTACATTATCCTTTCCCCTTTGTAATTACCTTAACAAGCTCAGCTGTTTTTATTCTCAGAAGGTTTACTCCCTGATATAAAGCTGCCTACCCCCTTCGTAAGTGCAGGTCCTAAATGAGCTTTTTTCTCTGTTCCCTCACCACAATCCAGATTCTTTTCGGTAGTTTACCAGTACAGTAACCATACCAGGAAGTACTTAATTTATTAAGCACTGCTTTTCTTAATCTCAGTGGAGATATTTACTGATAAACAGCTACCTACGCAGCATGTTCATATCGTTCCTAAATGAGCTTTTTTTTTTTTTTTTTTCCCAATCCTGGGCCTTGGACTCAGGGCCTGAGCACTGTCCCTGGCTTCTTCCCGCTCAAGGCTAGCACTCTGCCACTTGAGCCACAGCGTCGCTTCTGGCCGTTTTCTGTATATGTGTTGCTGGGGAACCGAACCTAGGGCCCTCATGTATCAGAGGCAGGCACTCTTGCCACTAGGCTATATCCCCTGCCCCCTAAATGAGCTTTTATCTCTCTCCCCTCACCACAAATCACATTCTTCTGAGGAGTTCCCAGTACATTATCCTTTCCCCTGTGTAATTACCTTAACAAGCTCCAGCTGTTTTTATTCTCAGAAGGTTTACTCCCTGATATACAGCTGCCTACCCCCTTCGTAAGTGCCAGGTCCCTAAATGAGCTTTTTTCTCTGTTCCCTCACCACATCCAGATTCTTTTGGGGAGTTACCAGTACAGTAACCATACGAGGAAGTACTTAATTTATTAAGGTACTGCTTTTCTTAATCTCAGTGGAGATATTTACTGATATACAGCTACCTACGCAGCATGTTCATGTCGTTCCTAAATGAGCTTTTATCTCTCTCCCCTCACCACAAATCAGATTCTTCTGAGGAGTTCCCAGTACATTATCCTTTCCCCTTTGTAATTACCTTAACAAGCTCCAGCTGTTTTTATTCTCAGAAGGTTTACTCCCTGATATAAAGCTGCCTACCCCCCTTCGTAAGTGCAGGTCTTAAATGAGCTTTTTTCTCTGTTCCCTCACCACAATCCAGATTGTTTTGGGGAGTTACCAGTACAGTAACCATACCAGGAAGTACTTAATTTATTAAGCTACTGCTTTTCTTAATCTCAGTGGAGATATTTACTGATAAACAGCTACCTACGCAGCATGTTCATGTCGTTCCTAAATGAGCTTTTATCTCTCTCCCCCTCACCACAAAATCAGATTTTTGTGAGGAGTTCCCAGTACATTATCCTTTCCCCTGTGTAATTACCTTAACAAGCTCCAGCTGTTTTTATTCTCAGAAGGTTTACTCCCTGATATTACAGCTGCCTACCCCCTTCGTAAGTGCAGGTCCTAAATGAGTTTTTTTCTCTGTTCCCTCACCACAATCCAGATTCTTTTGGGGAGTTACCAGTACAGTAACCATACCAGGAAGTACTTAATTTATTAAGCTCCTGCTTTTCTTAATCTCAGTGGAGATATTTACTGATAAACAGCTACCTACGCAGCATGTTCATGTCGTTCCTAAATGAGCTTTTATCACTCTCCCCTCACCACAAAATCAGATTCTTCTAAGGAGTTCCCAGTACATTATCGTTTCCCCTGTGTAATTACCTTAACAACCTCCAGCTGTTTTTATTCTCAGAAGGTTTACTCCCTGATATACTGCTGCCTACCCCCTTAATAAGTGCAGGTCCTAAATGAGCTTTTTTCTCCGTTCCCTCACCACAATCAAGATTCTTTTGGGGAGTTACCAGTCCAGTAACCATACCAGGAAGTACTTAATTTATTAAGCTACTGCTTTTCTTAATCTCAGTGGAGATATTTGCTGATAAACAGCTACATATGCAGCATGTTCATGTCGTTCCTAAATGAGCTTATATCTCTCTCCCCTCACCACAAATCAGATTCTTCTGAGGAGTTCCCTGTACATTATCCTTTCCCCTGTGTAATTACCTTAACAAGCTCCAGCTGTTTTTATTTCTCAGAAGGGTTTACTCCCTGATATACAGCTGCCTACCCCCTTCGTAAGTGCAGGTCCTAAATGAGCTTTTTTCTCTGTTCCCTCACCACAATCCAGAATCTTTCGGGAGTTACCAGTACAGTATCCATTCCGGGAAGTACTTAATTTATTAAGCTACTGCTTTTCTTAATCTCAGTGGAGATATATACTGATAAACAGCTACGTATGCAGCATGTTCATGTCGTTCCTAAATGAGCTTTTATCTCTCTCCGCTCACCACAAATCAGATTCTTCTGAGGAGTTCCCAGTACATTATGCTTTCCCCTGTGTAATTACCTTAACATTCTCCTGCTGTTTTTATTCTCAGAAGGTTTACTCCCTGATATATAGCTGCCTACCCCCTTCGTAAGAGCAGGTCCTAAATGAGCTTTTTTCTCTGTTCCCTCACCACAATCCAGATTCTTTTTGGGAGTTACCATTACAGTAACCATACCAGGAAGTACTTAATTTATTAGGCTACTGATTTTCTTAATCTCAGTGGAGATATTTACTGACAAACAGCTACCTATGCAGCATGTTCATGTCGTTCCTAAATGAGCTTTTATCTCTCTCCCCTCACCACAAATCAGATTCTTCTGAGGAGTTCCCAGTACATTATCCTTTCCCCTGTGTAATTACCTTAAAAAGCTCCAGCTGTTTTTATTCTCAGAAGGTTTACTCCCTGATATACAGCTGCCTACCCCCTTCTTAAGTGCAGGTCCTAAATGAGCTTTTTTCTCTGTTCCCTCACCACAATCCAGATGCTTCTGGGAGTTACCAGTACAGTAACCATACCAGGAAGTACTTTATTTATTAAGCTACTGCTTTTCTTAATCTCAGTGGAGATATTTACTGATAAAGAGCTAACTACGCAGCATGTTCATGTCGTTCCTAAATGAGCTTTTATCTCTCTCCCCTCACCACAAATCAGATTCTTCTGAGGAGTTCCCAGTACATTATCCTTTCCCCTGTGTAATTACCTTAACAAGCTCCAGCTGTTTTTATTCTCAGAAGGTTTACTCCCTGATATACAGCTGCCTAACCCCTTCGTAAGTGCAGGTCCTAAATGAGCTTTTTTCTCTGTTCCCTCACCACAATCCAGATTCTTTTGGGGAGTTACCAGTGCAGTAACCATAACAGGAAGTACATAATTTATTAAGCTACTGCCTTTCTTAATCTCAGGGGAGATATTTACTGATAAACAGCTACCTACGCAGCATGTTCATGTTGTTCTTAAATGAGCTTTTATCTCTCTCCCCTCACCACAAATCAGATTCTTCTGAGGAGTTCCCAGTACATTATCCTTTCCCCTGTGTAATTACCTTAACATGCTCCAGCTGTATTTATTCTCAGAAGTTTACTCCCTGATATACAGCTGCCTACCCCCTTCGTAAGTGCAGGTCCTAAATGAGCTTTTTTCTCTGTTGCCTCACGACAATCCAGATTCTTTTGGGGAGTTACCGGTACAGTAACCATACCAGGAAGTACTTAATTTATTAAGCTACTGCTTTTCTTAATCTCAGTGGAGATATTTACTGATAAACAGCTACCTACGCAGCATGTTCATTTCGTTCCTAAATGAGCTTTTTTTTTTTTTTTTTTTCCCAATCCTGGGCCTTGGACTCAGGGCCTGAGCACTGTCCCTGGCTTCTTCCCGCTCAAGGCTAGCACTCTGCCACTTGAGCCACAGCGTCGCTTCTGGCCGTTTTCTGTATATGTGTTGCTGGGGAACCGAACCTAGGGCCTCATGTATCAGAGGCAGGCACTCTTGCCACTAGGCTATATCCCCTGCCCCCTAAATGAGCTTTTATCTCTCTCCCCTCACCACAAATCACATTCTTCTGAGGAGTTCCCAGTACATTATCCTTTCCCCTGTGTAATTACCTTAACAAGCTCCAGCTGTTTTTATTCTCAGAAGGTTTACTCCCTGATATACAGCTGCCTACCCCCTTCGCAAGTGCAGGTCCTAAATGAGCTTTTTTCTCTGTTCCCTCACCACAATCCAGATTATTTTGGGGAGTTACCAGTACAGTAACCATACCAGGAAGTAC
This sequence comes from Perognathus longimembris pacificus, assembly GCF_023159225.1. Taxonomy (NCBI): domain Eukaryota; kingdom Metazoa; phylum Chordata; class Mammalia; order Rodentia; family Heteromyidae; genus Perognathus; species Perognathus longimembris. The sequence continues at coordinate 21,915 of NW_025961054.1, forward strand.
TTAATTTATTAAGCTACTGCTTTTCATAATCTCAGTGGAGATATTTAGTGATAAACAGCTACCTACGCAGCATGTTCATGTCGTTCCTAAATGAGCTTTTATCTCTCTCCCCTCACCACAAATCAGATTCTTCTGAGGAGTTCCCGGTACATTATCCTTTCCCCTGTGTAATTACCTTAACCAGCTCCAGCTGTTTTTATTCTCAGAAGTTTTACTCCCTGATATACAGCTGCCTACCCCCTTCGTAAGTGCAGGTCCTAAATGAGCTTTATTCTCTGTTCCCTCACCACAATCCAGATTCTTTTGGCGAGTTACCAGTACAGTAACCATACCAGGAAGTACCTAATTTACTAAGCTACTGCTTTTCTTAATCTCAGTGGAGATATTTACTGATAAACAGCTACCTACGCAGCATGTTCATGTCGTTCCTAAATGAGCTTTTATCTCTCTTCCCTCACCACAAATCAGATTCTTCTGAGGAGTTCCCAGTACATTATCCTTTCCCCTGTGTAATTACCTTAACAAGCTCCAGCTGTTTTTATTCTCAGAAGGTTTACTCCCTGATATACAGCTGCCTACCCCTTTCGTAAGTTTAGGTCGTAAATGAGCTTTTTTCTCTGTTCTCTCACCACAATCCAGATTCTTTTGGGGAGTTACCAGTACAGTAACCATACCAGGAAGTACTTAATTTATTAAGCTACTGCTTTTCTTAATCTCAGTGGAGATATTTACTGATAAACAGCTACCTACGCAGCATGTTCATGTCGTTCTAAATGAGCTTTTATCTCTCTCCCCTCACCACAAATCAGATTCTTCTGAGGAGTTCTCAGTACATTATCCTTTCCCCTGTGTAATTACCTTAACAAGCTCCAGCTGTTTTTATTCTCAGAAGTTTTACTCCCTGATGTACAGCTGCCTACCGCCTTCGTAAGTGCAGGTCCTAAATGAGCTTTGTTCTCTGTTCCCACACCACAATCCAGATTCTTTTGGGGAGTTACCAGTACAGTAACCATACCAGGAAGTACTTAATTTATTAAGCTACGGCTTTTCTTAATCTCAGTGGAGATATTTACTGATAAACAGCTTCATACGCAGCATGTTCATGTCGTTCCTAAATGAGCTTTTATCTCTCTCCCCTCACCACAAATCAGATTCTTCTGAGGAGTTCCCAGTACATTATCCTTTCCCCTGTGTTTTTACCTTAACAAGCTCCAGCTGTTTTTATTCTCAGAAGGTTTACTCACTCCCTGATATACAGCTTCCTACCCCCTTCGTAAGTGCAGGTCCTAAATGAGCTTTTTTCTCTGTTCCCTCACCACAATCCAGATTCTTTTGGGAGTTACCAGTACAGTAACCATACCAGGAAGTACTTAATTTATGAAGCTACTGCTTTTCTTAATCTCAGTGGAGATATTTACTGATAAACAGCTACCTACGCAGCATGTTCATGTCGTTCCTAAATGAGCTATTATCTCTCTCCCCTCACCACAAATCAGATTCTTCTGAGGAGGTCCCAGTACATTATCCTTTCCCCTGTGTAATTACCTTATCAAGCTCCAGCTGTTTTTATTCTCAGAAGGTTCACTCCCTGATATACAGCTGCCTACCCCCTTCGTAAGTGCAGGTCCTAAATGAGCTTTTTTCTCTTTTCCCTCACCACACTCCAGATTCTTTTGGGAGTTACCAGTACAGTAACCATACCAGGAAGTTCTTAATTTATTAAGTTACTGCTTTCCTTAATCTCAGTGGAGATATTTACTGATAAACAGCTACCTACGCAGCATGTTCTTGTCGTTCCTAAATGAGCTTTTATCTCTCTCCCCTCACCACAAATCAGATTGTTCTGAGGAGTTCCCAGTACATTATCCTTTCCCCAGTGTAATTAACTTAACAATCTCCAGCTGTATTTATTCTCAGAAGGTATACTCCCTGATATACAGCTGCCTACCCCCTTCGTAAGTGCAGGTCCTAAATGAGCTTTTTTCTCTGTTCCCTCACCACAATCCAGATTCTTTTGGGGAGTTACCAGTACAGTAACCATACCAGGAAGTACTTAATTTATTAAGCTACTGCTTTTCTTAATCTCAGTGGAGATATTTACTGATAAACAGCTACCTACGCAGCATGTTCATGTCGTTCTTAAATGAGCTTTTATCTCTCTCCCCTCACCACAAATCAGATTCTTCTGAGGAGTTCCCAGTACATTATCCTTTCCCCTGTGTAATTACCTTAACAAGCTCCAGCTCTTTTTATTCTCAGAAGGTTTACTCCCTGATATACAACTGCCACCCCCTTCGTAAGTGCAGGTCCTAAATGAGCTTTTTTCTCCGTTTCCTCACCACTATCCAGATTCTTTTGGGGAGTTACCAGTACAGTAACCATACCAGGAAGTACATAATTTATTATGCTACTGCTTTTCTTAATCTCAGTGGAGATATTTACTGACAAACAGCTGCCTACGCAGCATGTTCATGTCGTTCCTAAATGAGCTTTTATCTCTCTCCCCTCACCACAAATCAGATTCTTCTGAGGAGTTCCTAGTACATTTTCCTTTCCCCTGTGTAATTACCTTAACACGATCCAGCAGTTTTTATTCTCAAAAGGTTTACTCCCTGATATACAACTCTCTACCCCCTTCATAAGTGCAGGTCCTAAATGAGCTTTTTTCTCTGTTCCCTCACCACAATCCAGAATCTTTTGGGGAGTTACCAGTACAGTAACCATACCAGGAAGTACTTAATTTATTAGATACTGCTTTTCTTAATCTCAGTGGAGATATTTACTGATAAACAGCTACGTATGCAGCATGTTCATGTCGTTCCTAAATGAGCTTTTATCTCTCTCCCCTCACCACAAATCAGATTCTTCTGAGGAGTTCCCAGTACAATATCCTATCCCGTGTGTAATTACCTTTATAAGTTCCAGCTGTTTTTATTCTCAGAAGCCATTCTCCCTGAATTACAACAGC
>NW_025961055.1:0-39360 GCF_023159225.1 Perognathus longimembris pacificus
TAATCTCAGTGGAGATATTTACTGATAAACAGCTACCTATGCAGCATGTTCATGTCGTTCCTAAATGAGCTTTTATCTCTCTCCCCTCACCACAAAATCAGATTCTTCTGAGGAGTTCCCAGTACATTATCCTTTCCCCTGTGTAATTACCTTAACTAGCTCCAGCTGTTTTTATTCTCAGAAGGTTTACTCCCTGATATACAGCTGCCTACCCCCTTCGTAAGTGCAGGTCCTAAATGAGCTTTTTTCTCTGTTCCCTCACCAAAATCCAGATTCTTTTGGGGAGTTACCAGTACAGTAACCATACCAGGAAGTACTTAGTTTATTAAGCTACTGCTTTTCTTAATCTCAGTGGAGATATTTACTGATAAACAGCTACCTACGCAGCATGTTCATATCGTTCCTATATGATCTTTTATGTCTCTCCCCTCACCACAAATCAGATTCTTCTGAGGAGTTCCAGGTACATTATACTTTCCCCTGTGTAATTACCTTAACAAGCTCCAGCTGTTTTTATTCTCAGAAGGTTTACTCCCTGATATACAGCTGCCTACCCCCTTCGAAAGTGCAGGTCCTAAATGAGCTTTTTTCTCTGTTCCCTCACCACAATCCAGATTCATCTGGGGAGTTACCAGAACAGTAACCATACCAGGAAGTACTTAATTTATTAAGCTACTGCTTTTCTTAATCTCAGTGGTGATATTTACTGATAAACAGCTACGTACGCAGCATGTTCATGTCGTTCCTAAATGAGCTTTTATCTCGCTCCCCTCACCACAAATCCGATTCTTCTGAGGAGTTCCCAGTACATTATCCTTTCCCCTGTGTAATTATCTTAATAAGCTCCAGCTGTTTTTATTCTCAGAAGGTTTACTCCCTGATATACTGCTGCCTACCCCCTTCGTAACTGCAGGTCCTAAATGGGCTTTTTTCTCTGTTCCCTCACCACAATCCAGATTCTTTTGGGGATTTTCCAGTACAGTAACCATACCCGGAAGTACTCAATTTATTAAGCTACTGCTTTTCTTAATCTCAGTGGAGATATTTACTGATAAACAGCTACGTATGCAGCATGTTCATGTCGTTCCTAAATGAGCTTTTATCTCTCTCCCCACACTACAAATCAGATCTTCTGAGGAGTTCCCAGTACATTTTCCTTTCCCCTGTGTAATTACCTTAACAAGCTCCAGCCGTTTTTATTCTCAGAAGGGTTACTCCCTGATATACTGCTGCCTACCCCCTTCGTAAGTGCAGGTCCTAAATGAGCTTTTTTCTCTGTTCCCTCACCACAATCCAGATTCTTTTGGGGAGTTACCAGTACAGTAACCATACCAGGAAGTACTTAATTTATTAAGCTACTGCTTTTCTTAATCTCAGTGGAGATATTTACTGATAAACAGCTACCTACGCAGCATGTTCATGTCGTTCCTAAATGAGCTTTTATCTCTCTCCCCTCACCACAAATCAGATTCTTCTGAGGAGTTCCAGGTACATTATACTTTCCCCTGTGTAATTACCTTAACAAGCTCCAGCTGTTTTTATTCTCAGAAGGTTTACTCCCTGATATACAGCTGCCTACCCCCTTCGTAAGTGCAGGTCCTAAATGAGCTTTTTCCTCTGTTCCCTCACCACAATCCAGATTCTTCTGGGGAGTTACCAGTACAGTAACCATACCAGGAAGTACTTAATTTATTAAGCTACTGCTTTTCTTAATCTCAGTGGTGATATTTACTGATAAACAGCTACGTACGCAGCATGTTCATGTCGTTCCTAAATGAGCTTTTATCTCGCTCCCCTCACCACAAATCAGATTCTTCTGAGGAGTTCCCAGTACATTATCCTTTCCCCTGGGTAATTATCTTAATAAGCTCCAGCTGTTTTTATTCTCAGAAGTTTACTCCCTGATATACTGCTGCCTACCCCCTTCGTAGTGCAGGTCCTAAATGGGCTTTTTTCTCTATTCCCTCACCACAATCCAGATTCTTTTGGGGATTTTCCAGTACAGTAACCATACCCGGAAGTACTCAATTTATTAAGCTACTGCTTTTCTTAATCTCAGTGGAGATATTTACTGATAAACAGCTACCTACGCAGCATGTTCATGTCGTTCCTAAATGAGCTTTTATCTCTCTCTCCTCACCACAAATCAGATTCTTCTGAGGAGTTCCCAGTACATTATCCTTTCCCTGTGTAATTACCTTAACAAGCTCCAGCTGTTTTTATTCTCAGAAGGTTTACTCCCTGATATACAGCTGCCTACCCCCTTCGTAAGTGCAGGTCCTAAATGAGCTTTTTTCTCTGTTCCCTCACCACAATCCAGATTCTTCTGGGAAGTTACCAGTACAGTAACCATACCAGGAAGTACTTAATTTATTAAGTTACTGCTTTTCTTAATCTCAGTGGAGATATTTACTGATAAACAGCTACGTACGCAGCATGTTCATGTCGTTCCTAAAGGAGCTTTTATCTCTCTCCCTCACCACAAATCAGTTTCTTCTGAGGAGTTCCCAGTACATTATCCTTTCCCCTGTGTAATTACCTTAACAAGCTCCAGCTGTTTTTATTCTCAGAAGGTTTACTCCCTGATATTCAGCTGCCTACCCCCTTCGTAAGTGCAGGTCCTAAATGAGCTTTTCTCTGTTCCCTCACAACAATCCAGATTCTTTTGGGGAGTTACCAGTACAGTAACCATACCAGGAAGTACTCAGTTTATTAAGCTACTGCTTTTCTTAATCTCAGTGGAGATATTTACTGATAAACAGCTACCTACGCAGCATGTTCATGTCGTTCCTAAATGAGCTTTTATCTCTCTCCCCTCACAACAAATCAGATTCTTCTGAGGAGTTCCCAGTACATTATCCTTTCCCCTGTGTAATTACCTTAACAAGCTCCAGCTGTTTTTATTCTCAGAAGTTTTACTCCTGATATACAGCGGCCTACCCCCTTCGTAAGTGCAGGTCCTAAATGAGCTTTTTTCTCTGTTCCCTCACCAAAATCCAGATTCTTTTGGGGAGTTACCAGTACAGTAACCATACCAGGAAGTACTTAATTTATTAAGCTACTGCTTTTCTTAATCTCAGTGGAGATATTTACTGATAAACAGCTACCTACGCAGCATGTTCATGTCGTTCCTAAAGGAGCTTTTATCTCTCTCCCCTCACCACAAATCAGATTCTTCTGAGGTGTTCCCAGTACATTATCCTTTCCCCTGTGTAATTACCTTAACAAGCTCCAGCTGTTTTTATTCTCAGAAGGTTTACTCCCTGATATACAGCTGCCTACCCCCTTCGTAAGTGCAGGTCCTAAATGAGCTTTTTTCTCTGTTCCCTCACCAAAATCCAGATTCTTTTGGGGAGTTACCAGTACAGTAACCATACCAGGAAGTACTTAATTTATTAAGCTACTGCTTTTCTTAATCTCAGTGGAGATATTTACTGATAAACAGCTACCTACGCAGCATGTTCATGTCGTTCCTAAAGGAGCTTTTATCTCTCTCCCCTCACCACAAATCAGATTCTTCTGAGGAGTTCCCAGTACATTATCCTTTCCCCTGTGTAATTACCTTAACAAGCTCCAGCTGTTTTTATTCTCAGAAGGTTTACTCCCTGATATACAGCTGCCTACCCCCTTCGTAAGTGCAGGTCTTAAATGAGCTTTTTTCTCTGTTCCCTCACCAAAATCCAGATTCTTTTGGGGAGTTACCAGTACAGTAACCATACCAGGAAGTACTTAATTTATTAAGCTACTGCTTTTCTTAATCTCAGTGGAGATATTTACTGATAAACAGCTACGTACGCAGCATGTTCATGTCGTTCCTAAAGGAGCTTTTATCTCTCTCCCCTCACCACAAATCAGATTCTTCTGAGGAGTTCCCAGTACATTATCCTTTCCCCTGTGTAATTACCTTAACAAGCTCCAGCTGTTTTTATTCTCAGAAGGTTTACTCCCTGATATACAGCTGCCTACCCCCTTCGTAAGTGCAGGTCCTAAATGAGCTTTTTTCTCTGTTCCCTCACCAAAATCCAGATTCTTTTGGGGAGTTACCAGTACAGTAACCATACCAGGAAGTACTTAATTTATTAAGCTACTGCTTTTCTTAATCTCAGTGGAGATATTTACTGATAAACAGCTACCTACGCAGCATGTTCATGTCGTTCCTAAAGGAGCTTTTATCTCTCTCCCCTCACCACAAATCAGATTCTTCTGAGGAGTTCCCAGTACATTATCCTTTCCCCTGTGTAATTACCTTAACAAGCTCCAGCTGTTTTTATTCTCAGAAGGTTTACTCCCTGATATACAGCTGCCTACCCCCTTCGTAAGTGCAGGTCCTAAATGAGCTTTTTTCTCTGTTCCCTCACCAAAATCCAGATTCTTTTGGGGAGTTACCAATACAGTAACCATACCAGGAAGTACTTAGTTTATTAAGCTACTGCTTTTCTTAATCTCAGTGGAGATATTTACTGATAAACAGGCTACCTACGCAGCATGTTCATGTCGTTCCTAAATGAGCGTTTATCTGTGTCCCCTCACCACAAATCAGATTCTTCTGAGGAGTTCCCAGTACATTATCCTTTCCCCTGTGTAATTACCTTAACAAGCTCCAGCTGTTTTTATTCTCAGAAGGTTTACTCCCTGATATACAGCTGCCTACCCCCTTCGTAAGTGCAGGTCCTAAATGAGCTTTTTTCTCTGTTCCCTCACCAAAATCCAGATTCTTTTGGGGAGTTACCAGTACAGTAACCATACCAGGAAGTACTTAATTTATTAAGCTACTGCTTTTCTTAATCTCAGTGGAGATATTTACTGATAAACAGCTACCTACGCAGCATGTTCATGTCGTTCCTAAAGGAGCTTTTATCTCTCTCCCCTCACCACAAATCAGATTCTTCTGAGGAGTTCCCAGTACATTATCCTTTCCCCTGTGTAATTACCTTAACAAGCTCCAGCTGTTTTTATTCTCAGAAGGTTTACTCCCTGATATACAGCTGCCTACCCCCTTCGTAAGTGCAGGTCCTAAATGAGCTTTTTTCTCTGTTCCCTCACCAAAATCCAGATTCTTTTGGGGAGTTACCAGTACAGTAACCATACCAGGAAGTACTTAATTTATTAAGCTACTGCTTTTCTTAATCTCAGTGGAGATATTTACTGATAAACAGCTACCTACGCAGCATGTTCATGTCGTTCCTAAATGAGCGTTTATCTGTCTCCACTCACCACAAATCAGATTCTTCTGAGGAGTTCCCAGTACATTATCCTTTCCCCTGTGTAATTATCTTAACCAGCTCCAGTTGTTTTTATTCTCAGAAGGTTTACTCCCTGATATACAGCTGCCTACCCCCTTCGTAAGTGCAGGTCCTAAATGAGCTTTTTTCTCTGCTCCCTCATCACATTCCAGATTCTTTTCGGGAGTTCCCAGTACAGTAACCATACCAGGAAGTACTTACTTTATTAAGCTACTGCTTTTCTTAATCTTAGTGGAGATATTTACTGATAAACAGCTACCTACGCAGCATGTTCATGTCGTTCCTAAATGAGCTTTTACCTCTCTCCCCTCACCACAAATCAGATTCTTCTGAGGAGTTCCCAGTAAGTTATCCTTTCCCTGTGTAATTACCTTAACAAGATCCAGCTGTTTTTATTCTCAGAAGGTTTACTCCCTGATATACAGCTGCCTACCCCCTTCGTAAGTGCAGGTCCTAAATGAGCTTTTTTCTCTGTTCCCTCACCACAGTCCAGATTCTTTTGGGGAGTTACCAGTACAGTAACCATACCAGGAAGTACTTAATTTATTAAGCTACTGCTTTTCTTAATCTCAGTGGAGATATTTACTGATAAACAGCAAACTACGCAGCATGTTCATGACGTTCATAAATGAGCTTTTATCTCTCTCCCCTCACCACAAATCAGATTCTTCTGAGGAGTTCCCAGTAAATTATCCTTTCCCCCGTGTAATTACCTTAACCAGCTCCAGCTGTTTTTATTCTCAGAAGGTTTACTCCCTGATATACAGCTGCCTACCCCCTTCGTAAGTGCAGGTCCTAAATGAGCTTTTTTCTCTGTTCCCTCACCACAGTCCAGATTCTTTTGGGGAGTTACCAGTAGAGTAACCATACCAGGAAGTACTTAATTTATTAATCTACTGCTTTCCTTAATCTCAGTGGAGATATTTACTGATAAACAGCTTCCTATGCAGCATTTTCATGTCGTTCTAAATGAGATTTTATCTCTCTCCCCTCACCACAAATCAGATTCTTCTGAGGAGTTTCCAGTACATTATCCTTTCCCCTGTGTAATTACCTTAACCAGCTCCAGCTGTTCTTATTCTCAGAATGTTTACTCCCTGATATACAACTGCCTACCCCCTTCGTAAGTGCAGGTCCTTAATGAGCTTTTTTCTCTGTTCCCTCACCACAATCCAGATTCTTTTGGGGAGTTACCAGTACAGTAACCATACCAGGAAGTACTTAATTTATTAAGCTACTGCTTTTCTTAATCTCAGTGGAGATATTTACTGATAAACAGCTAACTACGCAGCATGTTCATGTGGTTCCTAAATGAGCTTTTATCTCTCTCCCCTCATCACACACCAGATTCTTCTGAGGAGTTCCCAGTACATTATCCTTTCCCCTGTGTAATTACCTTAACAAGCTCCAGCTGTTTTTATTCTCAGAAGGTTTACTCCCTGATATACAGCTGCCTACCCCCTTCGTAAGTGCAGGTCCTAAATGAGCTTTTTTCTCTGTTCCCTCACCACAATCCAGATTCTTTTGGGGAGTTACCAGTACAGTAACCATACCAGGAAGTACTTAATTTATTAAGCTACTGCTTTTCTTAATCTCAGTGGAGATATTTACTGATAAACAGCTACCTAAGCAGCATGTTCATGTCGTTCCTAAATGAGCTTTTATCTCTCTCCCCTCACCACAAATCAGATTCTTCTGAGACGTTCCCGGTACATTATCCTTTCCCCTGTGTAATTACCTTAACAAGCTCCAGCTGTTTTTATTCTCAGAAGGTTTACTCCCTGATATACAGCTGCCGACCCCCTTCTTAAGTGCAGGTCATAAATGAGCTTTTTTCTCTGTTCCCTCAACACAATCAAGATTCTTTTGGGGAGTTACCAGTACAGTATCCATACCAGGAAGTACTTAATTTATTAAGCTACTGCTTTTCTTAATCTCAGTGGAGATAATTACTGATAAACAGCTACCTACGCAGCATGTTCATGTCGTTCCTAAATGAGCTTTTATCTCTCTCCCCTCACCACAAATCAGATTCTTCTATGGAGTTCCCAGTACATTATCCTTTCCCCCGAGTATTTACCTTACCAAGCTCCAGCTGTTTTTATTCTCAGAGGGTTTACTCCCTGATATACAGCTGCCTACCCCCTTCGTAAGTGCAGGTAATATATGAGCTTTTTTCTCTGTTCCCTCACCACAATCCAGATTCTTTTGGGGAGTTACCAGTACAGTAACCATACCAGGAAGTACTTAATTTATTAACCTACTGCTTTTCTTAATCTCAGTGGAGATATTTACTGATAAACAGCTACCTACGCAGCATGTTCATGTCGTTCCTAAATGAGCTTTTGTCTCTCTCCCCTCACCACATATCAGATTCTTCTGAGGAGTGTCCAATACATTATCCTTTCCCCTGTGTAATTACCTTAACAAGCTCCAGCTGTTTTTATTCTCAGAAGGTTTACTCCCTGATATACAGCTGCCTACCCCCTTCGTAAGTGCAGGTCCTAAATGAGCTTTTTTCTCTGTTCCCTCACCACAATCCAGATTCTTTTGGAGAGTTACCAGTACAGTAACCATACCAGGAGGTACTTAATTTATTAAGCTACTGCTTTTCTTAATCTCAGTGGAGATATTTACTGATAAACAGCTACCTACGCAGCATGTTCATGTCGTTCCAAAAGGAGCTTTTATATCTCTCCCCTCACCACAACTCAGATTCTTCTGAGGAGTTCCCAGTACATTATCCTTTCCCCTGTGTAATTACCTTAACAAGCTCCAGCTGTTTTTATTCTCAGAAGGTTTACTCCCTGATATACAGCTGCCTACCCCCTTCGTAAGTGCAGGTCCTAAATGAGCTTTTTTCTCTGTTCCCTCACGAAAATCCAGATTCTTTTGGGGAGTTCCCAGTACAGTAACCATACCAGGAAGTACTTAATTTATTAAGCTACTGCTTTTCTTAATCTCAGTGGAGATATTTACTGATAAACAGCTACCTACGCAGCATTTTCATGTCGTTCCTAAATGAGCTTTTATCTCTCTCCCCTCACCACAAATCAGATTCTGCTGAGGAGTTCCCAGTATATTATCCTTTCCCCTGTGTAATTACCTTAACAAGCTCCAGCTGTTTTTATTCTCAGAAGGTTTACTCCCTGATATACAGCTGCCTATCCCCTTCGTAAGTGCAGGTCCTAAATGAGCTTTTTTCTCTGTTCCCTCACCACAATCCAGATTCTTTTGGGGAGGTACCAGTACAGTAACCATACCAGGAAGTACTTAATTTATTAAGCTACTGCTTTTCTTAATCTCAGTGGAGATATTTACTGATAAACAGCTACCTACGCAGCATGTTCATGTCGTTCTTATATAAGCTTTTATCTCTCTCCCCTCACCACAATTCAGATTCTTCTGAGGAGTTCCCAGTACATTATCCTTTCCCCTGTGTTATTACGTTTACAAGTTCCAGCTGTTTTTATTCTTAGAAGGTTTACTCCCTGATATACAGCTGCCTACCCCCTTCGTAATTGCAGGTCCTAAATGAGCTTTTTTCTCTTTTCCCTCACCACAATCCAGATTCTTTTGGGGAGTTACCAGTACAGTAACCGTACCAGGAAGTACTTAATTTATTAAGCTACTGCTTTTCTTAATCTCAGTGGAGATATTTACTGATAAACAGCTACCTACGCAGCATGTTCATGTCGTTCCTAAATGAGCTTTTACCTCTCTCCCCTCACCACAAATCAGATTCTTCTGAGGAGTTCCCAGTACATTATCCTTTCCCCTGTGTAATTACCTTAACAAGCTCCAGCTGTTTTTATTCTCAGAAGGTTTACTCCCTGATATAAAGCTGCCTACCCCCTTCGTAAGTGCAGGTCCTAAATGAGCTTTTTTCTCTGTTCCCTCACCACAATCCAGATTCTTTTGGGGAGTTTCCAGTACAGTAACCATACCAGGAAGTACTTAATTTATTAAGCTACTGCTTTTCTTAATCTCAGTGGAGATATTTACTGATAAACAGCTACCTACGCAGCATTTTCATGTCGTTCCTAAATGAGCTTTTATCTCTCTCCCCTCACCACAAATCAGATTCTTCTGAGGAGTTCCCAGTACATTATCCTTTCCCCTGTGTAATTACCTTAACCAGCTCCAGCTGTTTTTATTCTCAGAAGGTTTACTGCCTGACATACAGCTGCCTATCCCCTTCGTAAGTGCAGGTCCTAAATGAGCTTTTTTCTCTGTTCCCTCACCACAATCCAGATTCTTTTGGGGAGGTACCAGTACAGTAACCATACCAGGAAGTACTTAATTTATTAAGCTACTGCTTTTCTTAATCTCAGTGGAGATATTTGCTGATAAACAGCTACATACGCAGCATGTTCATGTAGTTCCTAAATGAGCTTTTATCTCTCTCCACTCACCACAAATCAGATTCTTCTGAGGAGTTCCCAGTACATTATCCTTTCCCCTGTGTAATTACCTTAACAAGCTCCAGCTGTTTTTATTCTCAGAAGGTTTACTCCCTGATATACAGCTGCCTACCCCCTTCGTAAGTGCAGGTCCTAAATGAGCTTTTTTCTCTGTTCCCTCACCACAGTCCAGATTCTTTTGGGGAGTTACCAGTAGAGTAACCATACCAGGAAGTACTTAATTTATTAATCTACTGCTTTCCTTAATCTCAGTGGAGATATTTACTGATAAACAGCTTCCTATGCAGCATTTTCATGTCGTTCTAAATGAGATTTTATCTCTCTCCCCTCACCACAAATCAGATTCTTCTGAGGAGTTTCCAGTACATTATCCTTTCCCCTGTGTAATTACCTTAACCAGCTCCAGCTGTTCTTATTCTCAGAATGTTTACTCCCTGATATACAACTGCCTACCCCCTTCGTAAGTGCAGGTCCTTAATGAGCTTTTTTCTCTGTTCCCTCACCACAATCCAGATTCTTTTGGGGAGTTACCAGTACAGTAACCATACCAGGAAGTACTTAATTTATTAAGCTACTGCTTTTCTTAATCTCAGTGGAGATATTTACTGATAAACAGCTAACTACGCAGCATGTTCATGTGGTTCCTAAATGAGCTTTTATCTCTCTCCCCTCATCACACACCAGATTCTTCTGAGGAGTTCCCAGTACATTATCCTTTCCCCTGTGTAATTACCTTAACAAGCTCCAGCTGTTTTTATTCTCAGAAGGTTTACTCCCTGATATACAGCTGCCTACCCCCTTCGTAAGTGCAGGTCCTAAATGAGCTTTTTTCTCTGTTCCCTCACCACAATCCAGATTCTTTTGGGGAGTTACCAGTACAGTAACCATACCAGGAAGTACTTAATTTATTAAGCTACTGCTTTTCTTAATCTCAGTGGAGATATTTACTGATAAACAGCTACCTAAGCAGCATGTTCATGTCGTTCCTAAATGAGCTTTTATCTCTCTCCCCTCACCACAAATCAGATTCTTCTGAGACGTTCCCGGTACATTATCCTTTCCCCTGTGTAATTACCTTAACAAGCTCCAGCTGTTTTTATTCTCAGAAGGTTTACTCCCTGATATACAGCTGCCGACCCCCTTCTTAAGTGCAGGTCATAAATGAGCTTTTTTCTCTGTTCCCTCAACACAATCAAGATTCTTTTGGGGAGTTACCAGTACAGTATCCATACCAGGAAGTACTTAATTTATTAAGCTACTGCTTTTCTTAATCTCAGTGGAGATAATTACTGATAAACAGCTACCTACGCAGCATGTTCATGTCGTTCCTAAATGAGCTTTTATCTCTCTCCCCTCACCACAAATCAGATTCTTCTATGGAGTTCCCAGTACATTATCCTTTCCCCCGAGTATTTACCTTACCAAGCTCCAGCTGTTTTTATTCTCAGAGGGTTTACTCCCTGATATACAGCTGCCTACCCCCTTCGTAAGTGCAGGTAATATATGAGCTTTTTTCTCTGTTCCCTCACCACAATCCAGATTCTTTTGGGGAGTTACCAGTACAGTAACCATACCAGGAAGTACTTAATTTATTAACCTACTGCTTTTCTTAATCTCAGTGGAGATATTTACTGATAAACAGCTACCTACGCAGCATGTTCATGTCGTTCCTAAATGAGCTTTTGTCTCTCTCCCCTCACCACATATCAGATTCTTCTGAGGAGTGTCCAATACATTATCCTTTCCCCTGTGTAATTACCTTAACAAGCTCCAGCTGTTTTTATTCTCAGAAGGTTTACTCCCTGATATACAGCTGCCTACCCCCTTCGTAAGTGCAGGTCCTAAATGAGCTTTTTTCTCTGTTCCCTCACCACAATCCAGATTCTTTTGGAGAGTTACCAGTACAGTAACCATACCAGGAGGTACTTAATTTATTAAGCTACTGCTTTTCTTAATCTCAGTGGAGATATTTACTGATAAACAGCTACCTACGCAGCATGTTCATGTCGTTCCAAAAGGAGCTTTTATATCTCTCCCCTCACCACAACTCAGATTCTTCTGAGGAGTTCCCAGTACATTATCCTTTCCCCTGTGTAATTACCTTAACAAGCTCCAGCTGTTTTTATTCTCAGAAGGTTTACTCCCTGATATACAGCTGCCTACCCCCTTCGTAAGTGCAGGTCCTAAATGAGCTTTTTTCTCTGTTCCCTCACGAAAATCCAGATTCTTTTGGGGAGTTCCCAGTACAGTAACCATACCAGGAAGTACTTAATTTATTAAGCTACTGCTTTTCTTAATCTCAGTGGAGATATTTACTGATAAACAGCTACCTACGCAGCATTTTCATGTCGTTCCTAAATGAGCTTTTATCTCTCTCCCCTCACCACAAATCAGATTCTGCTGAGGAGTTCCCAGTATATTATCCTTTCCCCTGTGTAATTACCTTAACAAGCTCCAGCTGTTTTTATTCTCAGAAGGTTTACTCCCTGATATACAGCTGCCTATCCCCTTCGTAAGTGCAGGTCCTAAATGAGCTTTTTTCTCTGTTCCCTCACCACAATCCAGATTCTTTTGGGGAGGTACCAGTACAGTAACCATACCAGGAAGTACTTAATTTATTAAGCTACTGCTTTTCTTAATCTCAGTGGAGATATTTACTGATAAACAGCTACCTACGCAGCATGTTCATGTCGTTCTTATATAAGCTTTTATCTCTCTCCCCTCACCACAATTCAGATTCTTCTGAGGAGTTCCCAGTACATTATCCTTTCCCCTGTGTTATTACGTTTACAAGTTCCAGCTGTTTTTATTCTTAGAAGGTTTACTCCCTGATATACAGCTGCCTACCCCCTTCGTAATTGCAGGTCCTAAATGAGCTTTTTTCTCTTTTCCCTCACCACAATCCAGATTCTTTTGGGGAGTTACCAGTACAGTAACCGTACCAGGAAGTACTTAATTTATTAAGCTACTGCTTTTCTTAATCTCAGTGGAGATATTTACTGATAAACAGCTACCTACGCAGCATGTTCATGTCGTTCCTAAATGAGCTTTTACCTCTCTCCCCTCACCACAAATCAGATTCTTCTGAGGAGTTCCCAGTACATTATCCTTTCCCCTGTGTAATTACCTTAACAAGCTCCAGCTGTTTTTATTCTCAGAAGGTTTACTCCCTGATATAAAGCTGCCTACCCCCTTCGTAAGTGCAGGTCCTAAATGAGCTTTTTTCTCTGTTCCCTCACCACAATCCAGATTCTTTTGGGGAGTTTCCAGTACAGTAACCATACCAGGAAGTACTTAATTTATTAAGCTACTGCTTTTCTTAATCTCAGTGGAGATATTTACTGATAAACAGCTACCTACGCAGCATTTTCATGTCGTTCCTAAATGAGCTTTTATCTCTCTCCCCTCACCACAAATCAGATTCTTCTGAGGAGTTCCCAGTACATTATCCTTTCCCCTGTGTAATTACCTTAACCAGCTCCAGCTGTTTTTATTCTCAGAAGGTTTACTGCCTGACATACAGCTGCCTATCCCCTTCGTAAGTGCAGGTCCTAAATGAGCTTTTTTCTCTGTTCCCTCACCACAATCCAGATTCTTTTGGGGAGGTACCAGTACAGTAACCATACCAGGAAGTACTTAATTTATTAAGCTACTGCTTTTCTTAATCTCAGTGGAGATATTTGCTGATAAACAGCTACATACGCAGCATGTTCATGTAGTTCCTAAATGAGCTTTTATCTCTCTCCACTCACCACAAATCAGATTCTTCTGAGGAGTTCCCAGTACATTATCCTTTCCCCTGTGTAATTACCTTAACAAGCTCCAGCTGTTTTTATTCTCAGAAGGTTTACTCCCTGATATACAGCTGCCTACCCCCTTCGTAAGTGCAGGTCCTAAATGTGCTTTTTCCTCTGTTCCGTCACCACAATCCAGATTCTTTTGGGGAGTTACCAGTACAGTAATCATACCAGGAAGTACTTAATTTATTAAGCTACTGCTTTTCTTAATCTCAGTGGAGATATTTACTGATAAACAGCTACCTACGTAGCATGTTCATGTCGTTCCTAAATGAGCTTTTATCTCTCTCCCCTCACCACAAATCAGATTCTTCTGAGGAGTTCCCAGTACATTATGCTTTCCCCTGTGTAATTACCTTAACAAGCTCCAGCTGTTTTTATTCTCAGAAGGTTTACTCCCTGATATACAGCTGCCTAACCCCTCGTAAGTGCAGGTCCTAAAAGAGCTTTTTTCTCTGTTCCCTCACCACAATCCAGATTCTTTTGGGGAGTTACCAGTACAGTAACCATACCAGGAAGTACTTAATTTATTAAGCTACTGCTTTTCTTAATCTCAGTGGAGATATTTACTGATAAACAGCTACCTACGCAGCATGTTCATGTCGTTCCTAAATGAGCTTTTATCTCTCTCCCCTCACCACAAATCAGATTCTTCTGAGGAGTTCCCAGTACATTATCCTTTCCCCTGTGTAATTACCTTAACAAGCTCCAGCTGTTTTTATTCTCAGAAGGTTTACTCCCTGATATACAGCTGCCTACCCCCTTCGTAAGTGCAGGTCCTAAATGAGCTTTTTTCTCTGTTCCCTCACCACAATCCAGATTCTTTTGGGGAGTTACCAGTACAGTAACCATACCAGGAAGTACTTAATTTATTAAGCTACTGCTTTTCTTTTTTTTTTTTTTTTTTTTTTTTGGCCACTCCTGGGCCTTGGACCTAGGGCCTGAGCACTGTCCCTGGCTTCTTCCCGCTCAAGGCTAGCACTCTGCCACTTGAGACACAGCGCCGCTTCTGGCCGTTTTCTGTATATGTGGTGCTGGGGAATGGAACCCAGGGCCTCGTGAATCCGAGGCAGGCACTCTTGCCACTAGGCCATATCCCCAGTCCTCTACTACTTTTCTTAATCTCAGTGGAGATATTTACTGATAAACAGCTACCTACGCAGCATGTTCATGTCGTTCCTATATGAGCTTTTATCTCTCTGCCCTCACCATAAATCAGATTCTTCTGAGGAGTTCCCAGTACATTATCCTTTCCTCTGTGTAATTACCTTAACAAGCTCCAGCTGTTTTTATTCTCAGAAGGTTTACTCCCTGATATACAGCTGCCTACCCCCTTCGTAAGTGCAGGTCCTAAATGAGCTTTTTTCTCTGTTCCCTCACCACAATCCAGATTTTCTTGGGGAGTTACCAGTACAGTAACCATACCAGGAAGTACTTCATTTATTAAGCTACTGGTTTTCTTAATCTCAGTGGAGATATTTACTGATAAACAGCTACCTACGCAGCATGTTCATGTCGTTCCTAAATGAGCTTTTATCTCTCTCCCCTCACCACATATGAGATTCTTCTGAGGAGTTCCCAGTACATTATCCTTTCCCCTGTGTAATTACCTTAACAAGCTCCACTTCTTTTTATTCTCAGAATTGATACTCACTGATATACAGCTTCCTACACCCTTCGTAAGTGCAGGTCCTAAATGAGCTTTTTTCTCTGTTCCCTCACCACAATCCAGATTCTTTTGGGGAGTTACCAGTACAATAACCATAGCAGGAAGTACTTAACTTATTAAGCTAGTGCTTTTCTTAATCTCAGTGGAGATATTTACTGATAAACAGCTACCTCCGCAGCATGTTCATGTCGTTCCTAAATGAGCTTTTATCTCACTCACCTCACCACAAATCAGATTCTTCTGAGGAGTTTCCAGTACATTATCCTTTCCCCTGTGTAATTACCTTAACAAGCTCCAGCTGTTTTTATTCTCAGAAGGTTTTCTCCCTGATATACAGCTGCCTAAGCCCTTCGTAAGTGCAGGTCGTAAATGAGCTTTTTTCTCTGTTCCCTCACCACAACCCAGATTCTTTTGGGGAGTTACCAGTACAGTATCCATACCAGGAAGTACTTAATTTATTAAGCTACTGCTTTTCTTAATCTCAGTGGAGATATTTGCTGATATATAGCTACGTATGCAGCATGTTCATGTCGTTCTTAAATGAGCTTTTATCTCTCTCCCCTCACCACAAATCAGATTCTTCTGAGGATTTCCCAGTACATTATCCTTTCCCCTGTGTAATTACCTTAACAAGATCCACCTGTTGTTATTCTCAGAAGGTTTACTCCCTGATATACAGCTGCCAACCCCTTCGTAAGTGCAGGTCGTAAATGAGGTTTTTTCTCTGTTCCCTCACCATAATCCAGATTCTTTTGGGGAGTTACCAGTACAGTAACCATACCAGGAAGTACTTAATTTATTAAGCTACTGCTTTTCTTAATCTCAGTGGAGATATTTACTGATAAACAGCTACCTACGCAGCATGTTCATGTCGTTCCTAAATGAGCTTTTATCTCTCTCCCCTCACCACAAATCAGATTCTTCTGAGGAGTTCCCAGTACATTATCCTTTCCCCTGTGTAATTACCTTAACAAGCTCCAGCTGGTTTTATTCTCAGAAGGTTTACTCCCTGACATACAGCTGCCTACCCCCTTCGTAAGTGCAGGTCCTAAATGAGCTTTTTTCTCTGTTCCATCACCACAATCCAGATTTTTTGGGGAGGTACAAGTACAGCAACCATACCAGGAAGTACTTAATTTATTAAGCTACTGCTTTTCTTAAT
Organism: Perognathus longimembris pacificus; assembly: GCF_023159225.1. Classification (NCBI taxonomy): domain Eukaryota; kingdom Metazoa; phylum Chordata; class Mammalia; order Rodentia; family Heteromyidae; genus Perognathus; species Perognathus longimembris. The sequence goes on from NW_025961055.1 coordinate 16,296, forward strand.
CTCAGTGGAGATATTTACTGATAAACACCTACCTACGCTGCATGTTCATGTCGTTCGCAAAGGAGCTTTTATCTCTCACCCCTCACCAAAAATCAGATTTTTCTGAGGAGTTCCCAGTACCTTATCCTTTCCCCTGTGTCATTACCTTAACAAGCTCCAGCTGTTTTTATTCTCAGGTTGTTTACTCCCTGATATACACCTGCCTATACCCTTCGTAAGTGCAGGTCCTAAATGAACTTTTTCTCTGTTCCCTCACCACAATCCAGATTCTTTTGCGGAGTTACCAGTACAGTAACCATACCAGGAAGTACTTAATTTATTAAGCTACTGCTTTTCTTAATGTCAGTTGAGATATTTACTGATAAACAGCTACCTACGCAGAATGTTCATGTCGTTCCTAAATGAGCTTTTATGTCTCTAACCTCACCACAAATCAGATTCTTCTGAGGATTTCCCAGTACATTATCCTTTCCCCTGTGTAATTACCTTAACAAGCTCCAGCTGTTTTTATTCTCAGAAGGTTTACTCCCTGATATACAGCTGCCTACCCCCTTCGTAAGTGCAGATCATAAATGAGCTTTTTTCTCTGTTCCCTCACCACAATCCAGATTCTTTTGGGGAGTTACCAGTACAGTAACCATACCAGGAAGTACTTAATTTATTAAGCTACTGCTTTTCTTAATGTCAGTGGAGATATTTTCTGATAAACAGCTACCTACGCAGCATGTTCATGTCGTTCCTAAATGAGCTTTTATCTCTCTCCCCTCACCACAAATCAGATTCTTCTGAGGAGTCCCCAGTACATTATCCTTTCCCCTGTGTAATTACCTTAACAAGCTCCAGCTGTTTTTATTCTCAGAAGGTTTACTCCCTGATATACACCTGCCTACACCTTTCGTAAGTGCTGGTCCTAAATGAGCTTTTTTCTCTGTTGCCTCACGATAATCCAGATTCTTTGGGGAGTTACCAGTACAGTAACCATACCAGGAAGTACTTAATTTATTAAGCTACTGCTTTTCTTAATCTCAGTGGAGATATTTACTGATAAACAGCTACCTATGCAGCATGTTCATGTCGTTCCTAAATGAGCTTTTATCTCTCTCCCCTCACCACAAATCAGATTCTTCTGAGGAGTTCCCAGTACATTATCCTTTCCCCTGTGTAATTACCTTAATAAGCTCCAGCTGTTTTTATTCTCAGAAGGTTTACTCCCTGATATACAACTGCCTACCCCCTTTGTAAGGGCAGGTCCTAAATGAGCTTTTTTCTCTGTTTCCTCACCACAATCCAGATTCTTTTGGGGAGTTTCCAGTACAGTAACCATACCAGGAAGTACTTAATTTATTAAGCTACTGCTTTTCTTAATCTCAGTGGAGATATTTACTGATAAACAGCTACCTAGGCAGCATGTTCATGTCGTTCCTAAATGAGCTTTTATCTCTCCCCTCACCACAAATCAGATTCTTCTGAGGAGTTCCCAGTACATTATCCTTTCCCCTGTGCAATTACCTTAACAAGCTCCAGCTGTTTTTATTCTCAGAAGGTTTACTCCCTGATATACAGCTGCCTACCCCCTTCGTAAGTACAGGTCCTAAATGAGCTTTTTTTCTGTTCCCTCACCACAATCCAGATTCTTTTGGGGAGTTACCAGTACAGTAACCATACCAGGAAGTACTTAATTTATTAAGCTACTGCTTTTCTTAATCTCAGTGGAGATATTTACTGATAAACAGCTACCTAAGCATCATGTTCATGTCTTTCCTAAATGAGCTTTTATCTCTCTATCCTCACCACAAATCAGATTCTTCTGAGGAGTTCCCAGTACATTATCCTTTCCCCTGTGTAATTACCTTAACAAGCTCCAGCTGTTTTTGTTCTCAGAAGATTTACTCCCTGATATACAGCTGCCTACCCCCTTCGTAAGTGCTGGTCCTAAATGAGCTTTTTTCTCTGTTCCCTCACCACAATCCAGATTCTTTCCGGAGTTACCAGTACAGTAACCATACCAGGAAGTTCTTAATTTATTAAGCTAGTGCTTTTCTTAATCTCAGTGGAGATATTTACTGATAAACAGCTACCTACGCAGCATGTTCATGTCGTTCCTAAATGAGCTTTTATCTCTCTCCCCTCACCATACATCAGATTCTTCTGAGGAGTTCCCAGTACATTATCCTTTCCCCTGTGCAATTACCTTAACAAGCTCCAGCTGTTTTTATTCTCAGAAGGTTTACTCCCTGATATACAGCTGCCTACCCCCTTCGTAAGTGCAGGTCCTAAATGCGCTTTTTTCTCTGTTCCCTCACCACAATCCAGATTCTTTTGGGAAGTTACCAGTACAGTCACCATACCAGGAAGTACTTAATTTATTAAGCTACTGCTTTTCTTAATCTCATTGGAGATATTTACTGATAAGCAGCTACCTACGCAGCATGTTCATGTCCTTTTTAAATGAGCTTTTATCTCTCTCCCCTCACCACAAATCAGATTCTTCTGAGGAGTTCCCAGTACATTATCCTTTCCCCTGTGTAATTACCTTAACAAGCTCCAGCTGTTTTTATTCTCTGAAGGGAAACTCCCTGATAGACAGCTGCCTACTCCCTTCGTAAATACTGGTCCTAAATGTGCTTTTTTCTCTGTTCACTCACCACAATCCAGATTCTTTTGGGGAGGTTCCAGTACAGTAACCATACCAGGAAGTACTTAATTTATTAAGCTACTGATTTTCTTAAGCTCAGTGGAGATATTTACTGATAAATAGCTACCTATGCAGCATTTTCATGTCATTCATAAATGAGCTTTTATCTCTCTCCCCTCAACACAAATCAGATTCTTCTGAGGAGTTCCCAGTACATTATCCTTTCCCCTGTGTAATTACCTAAACAAGCTCCACCTGTTTTTATACTCAGAAGGGATACTCCCTGATATACAGCTGCCTACCCCCTTCGTAAGTGCAGGTCCTAAATGAGCCTTTTTCTCTGTTCCCTCACCACAATCCAGATTCTTTTGGGGAGTTACTAGTACTGTAACCATGCCAGGAAGTACTTAATTTATTAAGCTATTGCTTTTCTTAATCTCAGTGGAGATATTTACTGATAAACAGCTACCTACGCCGCATGTTCATGTCTTTCTTAAATGAGCTTTTACCTCTCTCCCCTCACCACAAATCAGATTCTTTTGAGGAGTTCCCAGTACATTATCCTTTCCCCTGTGTAATTACCTTAAGAAGCTCCAGCTGCTTTTATTCTCAGAAGTTTTACTCCCTGATATACAGCTGCCTACCCCCTTCGTAAGTGCAGGTCCTAAATGAGCGTTTTTCTCTGTTCCCTCACCACAATCCAGATTCTTTTGGGGAGTTACCAGTACAGTAACCATACCAAGAAGTACTTAATTTATTAAGCTACTGCTTTTCTTAATCTCAGTGGAAATATTAACTGATAAACAGCTACCTATGCAGCATGTTCATTTCGTTCATAAATGAGCTTTTACGCCTCTCCCCTCACCACAAATCAGATTCTTCTGAGGAGTTCCCAGTACATTATCCTTTCCCCTGTGTAATTACCTTAACAAGCCCCAGCTGTTTTTATTCTCAGAAGGTTTACTCCCTGATATACAGCTGCCTACGCCCTTCGTAAGTACAGGTCCTAAATGAGCTTTTTTCTCTGTTCCCTCACCACAATCCTGATTCTTTTGGGGAGTTACCAGTACAGTAACCATACAAGGAAGTACTTAATTTATTAAGCTACTGCTTTTCTTAATCTCAGTGGAGATATTTACTGATAAACAGCTACCAATGCAGTATGTTCATGTCGTTCATAAATGTGCTTTTACCTCTCTCCCCTCACCACAAATCAGATTCTTCTGAGGAGTTCCCAGTACATTATCCTTTCCCCTGTGTAATTACCTTGACAAGCTCCAGCTGTTTTTATTCTCAGAAGGTTTACTCCCTGATATACAGCTGCCTACGCCCTTCATAATTGCAGGTCCTAAATGAGCTTTTTTCTCTGTTCCCTCACCTCAATCCAGATTCTTTTGGGGAGTTACCAGTACAGTAACCATAGCAGGAAGTACTTAATTTATTAAGCTACTGCTTTTCTTTTTTTTCTTTTTTTTTTTTTTTTGGCCACTCCTGGGCCTTGGACCTAGGGCCTGAGCACTGTCCCTGGCTTCTTCCCGCTCAAGGCTAGCACTCTGAGACTTGAGACACAGCGCCGTTTCTGGCCGTTTTCTGTATATGTGGTGCTGGGGAATGGAATCCAGGGCCTCGTGAATCCGAGGCAGGCACTCTTGCCACTAGGCCATATCCCAAGTCCTCTACTGCTTTTCTTAATCTCAGTGGAGATATTTACTGATAAACAGCTACCTACGCAGCATGTTCATGTCGTTCCTAAATGAGCTTTTATCTCTCTGCCCTCACCACAAATCAGATTCTTCTGAGGAGTTCCCAGTACATTATCCTTTCCCCTGTGTAATTACCTTAACAAGCTCCAGCTGTTTTTATTCTCAGAAGGTTTACTCCCTGATATACAGCTGCCTACCCCCTTCGTAAGTGCAGGTCCTAAATGAGCTTTTTTCTCTGTTCCCTCACCACAATCCAGATTTTCTTGGGGAGTTACCAGTACAGTAACCATACCAGGAAGTACTTCATTTATTAAGCTACTGGTTTTCTTAATCTCAGTGGAGATATTTACTGATAAACAGCTAACTACGCAGCATGTTCATGTCGTTCCTAAATGAGCTTTTATCTCTCTTCCCTCACCACATATCAGATTCTTCTGAGGAGTTCCCAGTACATTATCCTTTCCCCTGTGTAATTACCTTAACAAGCTCCACTTCTTTTTATTCTCAGAATTGATACTCCCTGATATACAGCTTCCTACATCCTTCGTAAGTGCAGGTCCTAAATGAGCTTTTTTCTCTGTTCACTCACCACAATCCAGATTCTTTTGGGGAGGTACCACTACAGTAACCATACCAGGAAGTACTTAATTTATTAAGCTACTGCTTTTCTTAATCTCAGTGGAGATATTTACTGATAAATAGCTACATATGCAGCATTTTCATGTCATTCCTAAATGAGCTTTTATCTCTCTCCCCTCACCACAAATCAGATTCTTCTGAGGAGTTCCCAGTACATTATCCTTTCCCCTGTGTAATTACCTAAACAAGCTCCACCTGTTTTTATACTCAGAAGGGATACTCCCTGATATACAGCTGCCTACCCCCTTCGTAAGTGCAGGTCCTAAATGAGCGTTTTTCTCTGTTCCCTCACCACAATCCAGATTCTTTTGGGGAGTTACCTGTACAGTAACCATACCAAGAAGTACTTAATTTATTAAGCTACTGCTTTTCTTAATCTCAGTGGAAATATTAACTTATAAACAGCTACCTATGCAGCATGTTCATTTCGTTCATAAATGAGCTTTTACGTCTCTCCCCTCACCACAAATCAGATTCTTGTTAGGAGTTCCCAGTACATTATCCTTTCCCCTGTGTAATTACCTTAACAAGCTCCATCTGTTTTTATTCTCAGAAAGTTTACTCCCTGATATACAGCTGCCTACGCCCTTCGCAAGTACAGGTCCTAAATGAGCTTTTTTCTCTGTTCCCTTACCACAATCCTGATTCTTTTGGGGAGTTACCAGTACAGTAACCATACAAGGAAGTACTTAATTTATTAAGCTACTGCTTTTCTTAATCTCAGTGGAGATATTTACTGATAAACAGCTACGAATGCAGTATGTTCATGTCATTCCTAAATGAGCTTTTATCTCTCTCCCCTCACCACAAACCAGATTCTTCTGAGGTGTTCCCAGTACATTATCCTTTCCCCTGTGTAATTACCTTGACAAGCTCCAGCTGTTTTTATTCTCAGAAGATTTACTCCCTGATATACAGCTGCCTACGCCCTTCATAAGTGCAGGTCCTAAATGAGCTTTTTTCTCTGTTCCCTCACCTCAATCCAGATTCTTTTGGGGAGTTACCAGTACAGTAACCATACCAGGAAGTACTTCATTTATTAAGCTACTGGTTTTCTTAATCTCAGTGGAGATATTTACTGATAAACAGTTTCCTACGCAGCATGTTCATGTCGTTCCTAAATGAGCTTTTATCTCTCTCCCCTCACCACATATCAGATTCTTCTGAGGAGTTCCCAGTACATTATCCTTTCCCCTGTGTAATTACCTTAACAAGCTCCAGCTGTTTTTACTCTCAGAAGGTTTACTCCGATATACAGCTGCCTACCCCTCCGTAAGTGCAGGTCCTAAATGAGCTTTTTTCTCTGTTCCCTCACCACAATCCAGATTCTTTTGAGGAGTTACTAGTACAGTAACCATGCCAGGAAGTACTTAATTTATTAAGCTACTGCTTTTCTTAATCTCAGTGGAGATAGTTACTGATAAACAACTACCTGTGCAGCATTTTCATGTCGTTCCTAAATGAGCTTTTATCTCTCTCCCCTCACCACAAATCAGATTCTTCTGAGGAGTTCCCAGTACATTATCCTTTCCCCTGTGTAATTACCTGAACAAGCTCCAGCTGTTTTCATTCTCAGAAGGTTTACTCCCTGATATACAGCTGCCTACCCCCTTCATAAGTGCAGGTCCTAAATGAGCTTTTTTCTCTGTTCCCTCACCACAATCCAGATTCTTTTGGGGAGTTACCAGTACAGTAACCATACCAGGAAGTACTCAATTTATTAAGCTACTGCTTTTCTTAATCTCAGTGGAGATATTTACTGATAAACAGCTACCTACGCAGCATGTTCATGTCGTTCCTAAATGAGCTTTTATCTCTCTCCCCTCACCACAAATCAGATTCTTCTGAGGAGTTCCCAGTACATTATCCTTTCCCCTGTGTAATTACCTTAACAAGCTCCAGCTGTTTTTATTCTCAGAAGGTTTACTCCCTGATATACAGCTGCCTACCCCCTAAGTAAGTGAGGTCCTAAAGGAGCTTTTTTCTCTGTTCCCTCACCACAATCCAGATTCTTTTGGGGATTTAGAAGTACAGTAATCATACAAGGAAGTACTTAATTTATTAAGCTACTGCTTTTCTTAATCTCAGTGGAGATATTTACTGATAAACAGCTACCTACGCAGGATGTTCATGTCGTTCCTAAATGAGCTTTTATCTCTCTGCCCTCACCACAAATCAGATTCTTCTGAGGAGTTCCCAGTACATTATCCTTTCCTCTGTGTAATTACCTTAACAATCTCCAGCTGTTTTTATTCTCAGAAGGTTTACTCCCTGATATACAGCTGCCTACCCCCTTCGTAAGTGCAGGTCCTAAATGAGCTTTTTTCTCTGTTCCCTCACCACAATCCAGATTTTCTTGGGGAGTTACCAGTACAGTAACCATACCAGGAAGTACTTCATTTATTAAGCTACTGGTTTTCTTAATCTCAGTGGAGATATTTACTGATAAACAGCTACCTACGCAGCATGTTCATGTCGTTCCTAAATGAGCTTTTATCTCTCTCCCCTCACCACATATCAGATTCTTCTGAGGAGTTCCCAGTACATTATCCTTTCCCCTGTGTAATTACCTTAACAAGCTCCAGCTGTTTTTACTCTCAGAAGGTTTACTCCCTGATATACAGCTGCCTACCCGCTTAGTAAGTGCTGGTCCTAAATGAGCTTTTTTCTGTGTTCCCTCACCACAATCCAGATTCTTTGGGAAGTTACCAGTACAGTAACCATACCAGGAAGTACTTAATTTATTAAGCTACTGCTTTTCTTAATCTCAGTGGAGATATTTACTGATAAACAGCTACCTACGCAGCATGTTCATGTCGTTCTTAAATGAGCTTTTATCTCTCTCCCCTCACCACTAATCAGATTCTTCTGAGGAGTTCCCAGTACATTATCCTTTCCCCTGTGTAATTACCGTAACAAGCTCCAGCTGTTTTTATTCTCAGAAGGGATACTCCCTGATATACAGCTGCCTACCCCCTTCGTAAGTGCAGGTCCGACATGAGCTTTTTTCTCTGTTCCCTCACCACAATCCAGATTCTTTCGGGGAGTTACCAGTACAGTAACCATACCAAGAATTACTTAATTTATTAAGCTACTGCTTTTCTTAATCTCAGTGGAGATATTTACTGATAAACAGCTACCTATGCAGTATGTTCATGTCGTTCATAAATGAGCTTTTACCTCTCTCCCCTCACCACAAATCAGATTCTTCTGAGGAGTTCCCAGTACATTATCCTTTCCCCTGTGTAATTACCTTGTCAAGCTGCAGCTCTTTTTATTCTCAGAAGGTTTACTCCCTGATATACAGCTGCCTACGCCCTTCGTAAGTGCAGGTCCTAAATGAGCTTTTTTCTCTGTTCACTCACCTCAATCCAGATTCTTTTGGGGAGTTACCAGTACAGTAACCATACCAGGAAGTACTTAATTTATTAAGCTACAGCTTTTCTTTTTTTAGTTTTTTTTTTTTTTTTTTGGCCACTCCTGGGCCTTGGACCTAGGGCCTGAGCACTGTCCCTGGCTTCTTCCCGCTCAAGGCTAGCACTCTGCCACTTGAGCCACAGCGCCGCTTCTGGCCGTTTTCTGTATATGTGGTGCTGGGGAATCGATCCCAGGGCCTCGTGAATCCGAGGCAGGCACTCTTGCACTAGGCCATATCCCCAGGCCTCTACTGCTTTTCTTAATCTCAGTGGAGATATTTACTGATAAACAGCTACCTACACAGCTTGTTCATATCGTTCCTAAATGAGCTTTTATCTCTCTCCACTCACCCAAATCAGATTCTTCTGAGGAGTTCCCAGTACATTATCCTTTCCCCTGTGTAATTACCTTAACAAGATCCAGCTGTTTTTATTCTCAGAATGGATACTCCCTGATATACAGCTGCCTACCCCCTTCGTAAGTGCAGGTCCTAAATGAGCTTTATTCTCTGTTCCCTCACCACAATCCAGATTCTTTTGGGGAGTAAGCAGTACAGTAACAATACCAGGAAGTACTTAATTTATTAAGCTACTGGTTTTCTTAATCTCAGTGGAGATATTTACTGATAAACAGCTTGGTACGCAGCATGTTCATGTCGTTCCTAAATGAGCTTTTATCTCTCTCCCCTCACCACAAATCAGATTCTTCTGAGGAGTTCCCAGTACATTATCCTTTCCCCTGTGTAATTACCTTAACAAGCTCCAGCTGTTTTTATTCTCAGAAGGTTTACTCCCTGATATACAGCTGCCTACTCCCTTCGTAAGTGCAGGTCCTAAATGAGCTTTTTTCTCTGTTCCCTCACCACAATCCAGATTCTTTTGGGGAGTCACCAGTACAGTAACCATACCAGGAAATACTAATTTTTTAAGCTACTGCTTTTCTTAATCTCAGTGGAGATATTTACTGATAAGGAGCTACCTACGCAGCATGTTCATGTCGTTCTTAAATGAGCTTTTATCTCTCTCCCCTCACCACAAATCAGATTCTTCTGAGGAGTTCCCAGTACATTATCCTTTGCCCTGGGTAATTACCTTAACAAGCTCCAGCTGTTTTTATTCTCAGAAGGTTTACTCCCTGATATACAGCTGCCTACTCCCTTCGTAAGTGCAGGTCCTATATGAGCTTTTTTCTCTGTTCCCTCACCACAATCCAGATTCTTTTGGGGAGTTACCAGTACAGTAACCATACCAGGAAGTACTTAATTTATTAAGCTACTGCTTTTCTTAATCTCTGTGGAGATATTTACTAATAAACAGTTACCTACGCAGAGTGTTCATGTCGTTCCTAAATGAGCTTTTATCTCTCTCCCCTCACCACAAATCAGATTCTTCTGAGGAGTTCCAGGTACATTATACTTTCCCCTGTGTAATTACCTTAACAAGCTCCAGCTGTTTTTATTCTCAGAAGGTTTACTCCCTGATATACAGCTGCCTACCCCCTTCATAAGTGCAGGTCCTAAATGAGCTTTTTTCTCTGTTCCCTCACCACAATCCAGATTCTTTTGGGGAGTTACCAGTACAGTAACCATACCAGGAAGTACTCAATTTATTAAGCTACTGCTTTTCTTAATCTCAGTGGAGATATTTACTGATAAACAGCTACCTACGCAGCATGTTCATGTCGTTCCTAAATGCCCTTTTATCTCTCTCCCCTCACCACAAATCAGATTCTTCTGAGGAGTTCCCAGTACATTATCCTTTCCCCTGTGTAATTACCTTAACAAGCTCCAGCTGTTTTTATTCTCAGAAGGTTTACTCCCTGATATACAGCTGCCTACCCCCTAAGTAAGTGAGGTCCTAAAGGAGCTTTTTTCTCTGTTCCCTCACCACAATCCAGATTCTTTTGGGGATTTAGAAGTACAGTAATCATACCAGGAAGTACTTAATTTATTAAGCTACTGCTTTTCTTAATCTCAGTGGAGATATTTACTGATAAACAGCTACCTACGCAGGATGTTCATGTCGTTCCTAAATGAGCTTTTATCTCTCTGCCCTCACCACAAATCAGATTCTTCTGAGGAGTTCCCAGTACATTATCCTTTCCTCTGTGTAATTACCTTAACAAGCTCCAGCTGTTTTTATTCTCAGAAGGTTTACTCCCTGATATACAGCTGCCTACCCCCTTCGTAAGTGCAGGTCCTAAATGAGATTTTTTCTCTGTTCCCTCACCACAATCCAGATTTTCTTGGGGAGTTACCAGTACAGTAACCATACCAGGAAGTACTTCCTTTATTAAGCTACTGGTTTTCTTAATCTCAGTGGAGATATTTACTGATAAACAGCTACCTACGCAGCATGTTCATGTCGTTCCTAAATGAGCTTTTATCTCTCTCCCCTCACCACATATCAGATTCTTCTGAGGAGTTCCCAGTACATTATCCTTTCCCCTGTGTAATTACCTTAACAAGCTCCAGCTGTTTTTACTCTCAGAAGGTTTACTCCCTGATATACAGCTGCCTACCCGCTTAGTAAGTGCTGGTCCTAAATGAGCTTTTTTCTGTGTTCCCTCACCACAATCCAGATTCTTTGGGAAGTTACCAGTACAGTAACCATACCAGAAAGTACTTAATTTATTAAGCTACTGCTTTTCTTAATCTCAGTGGAGATATTTACTGATAAACAGCTACCTACGCAGCATGTTCATGTCGTTCTTAAATGAGCTTTTATCTCTCTCCCCTCACCACAAATCAGATTCTTCTGAGGAGTGCCCAGTACATTATCCTTTGCCCTGTGTAATTACCTTAACAAGCTCCAGCTGTATTTATTCTCAGAAGGTTTACTCACTGATATACAGCTGCCTACACCCTTCGTAAGTGCAGGACCTAAATGAGCTTTTTTCTCTGTTCCCTCACCACAATCAAGATTCTTTTAGGGAGTTACCAGTACAGTAACCATACCAGGAAGCACTTAATTTATTAAGCTACTGCTTTGCTTAATCTCAGTGGAGATATTTACTGATAAACAGCTACCTATGCAACATTTTCATGTCGTTCCTAAATGAGCCTTTATCTCTCTCCCCTCACCACAAATCAGATTCTTCTGAGGAGTTCCCAGTACATTATCCTTTCCCCTGTGTAATTACCTTAACAAGCTCCAGCTGTTTTTATTCTCAGAAGGAATACTCTGATATACAGCTGCCTACCCCTCCGTAAGTGCAGGTCCTAAATGAGCTTTTTTCTCTGTTCCCTCACCACAATCCAGATTCTTTTGAGGAGTTACTAGTACAGTAACCATGCCAGGAAGTACTTAATTTATTAAGCTACTGCTTTTCTTAATCTCAGTGGAGATAGTTACTGATAAACAACTACCTGTGCAGCATTTTCATGTCGTTCATAAATGAGCTTTTATCTCTCTCCCCTCACCACAAATCAGATTCTTCTGAGGAGTTCCAAGTACATTATGCTTTCCCCTGTGTAATTACCTTAAGAAGCTCCAGCTGTTTTTATTCTCAGAAGGTTTACTCCCTGATATACAGCTGCCTACCCCCTTCGTAAGTGCAGGTCCTTAATGAGCTCTTTTCTCTGTTCCCTCACCACAATCCAGATTCTTTTGGGTATTTACCAGTACAATAACCATACCAGGAATTACTTAATTCATTAATCTACTGCTTTTCTTAATCGCATTGGAGATATTTACTGATAAAAAGCTACCTACGCCGCATGTTCATGTCGTTCCTAAATGAGCTTTTATCTCTCTCCCCTCACCACTAATCAGATTCTTCTGACGAGTTCCCAGTACATTATCCTTTCCCCTGTGTAATTACCGTAACAAGCTCCAGCTGTTTTTATTCTCAGAAGGGATACTCCCTGATATACAGCTGCCTACCCCCTTCGTAAGTGCAGGTCCTACATGAGCTTTTTTCTCTGTTCCCTCACCACAATCCAGATTCTTTCGGGGAGTTACCAGTACAGTAACCATACCAAGAATTACTTAATTTATTAAGCTACTGCTTTTCTTAATCTCAGTGGAGATATTTACTGATAAACAGCTACCTATGCAGTATGTTCATGTCGTTCATAAATGAGCTTTTACCTCTCTCCCCTCACCACAAATCGGATTCTTCTGAGGAGTTCCCAGTACATTATCCTTTCCCCTGTGTAATTACTTTGTCAAGCTGCAGCTGTTTTTATTCTCAGAAGGTTTACTCCCTGATATACAGCTGCCTACGCCCTTCGTAAGTGCAGGTCCTAAATGAGCTTTTTTCTCTGTTCACTCACCTCAATCCAGATTCTTTTGGGGAGTTACCAGTACAGTAACCATACCAGGAAGTACTTAATTTATTAAGCTACAGCTTTTCTTTTTTTAGTTTTTTTTTTTTTTGGCCACTCCTGGGCCTTGGACCTAGGGCCTGAGCACTGTCCCTGGCTTCTTCCCGCTCAAGGCTAGCACTCTGCCACTTGAGCCACAGCGCCGCTTCTGGCCGTTTTCTGTATATGTGGTGCTGGGGAATCGATCCCAGGGCCTCGTGAATCCGAGGCAGGCACTCTTGCCACTAGGCCATATCCCCAGGCCTCTACTGCTTTTCTTAATCTCAGTGGAGATATTTACTGATAAACAGCTACCTACGCAGCATGTTCATGTCGTTCTTAAATGAGCTTTTATCTCTCTCCCTCACCACAAATCAGATTCTTCTGAGGAGTTCCCAGTACATTATCCTTTCCCCTGTGTAATTACCGTACCAAGCTCCAGCTGTTTTTGTTCTCAGAAGGTTTACTCCCTGATATACAGCTGCCTACCCCTTCGTAAGTGCAGGTCCCAAATCAGCATTTTTCTCTGTTCCCTCACCACAATCCAGATTCTTTTGGGGAGTTACCAGTACAGTAAACATACCAGGAAGTACGTAATTTATTAATCTACTGCTTTTCTTAATCTCAGTGGAGATATTTACTGATAATCAGCTACATACGCAGCATGTTCATGTCTTTCCTAAATGAGCTTTTATCTCTCTCCCCTCACCACAAATCAGATTCTTCTGAGGATTTCCCAGTACATTATCCTTTCCCCTGTGTAATTACCTTAAGAAGCTCCAGCTGTTTTTATTCTCAGAAGGTTTACTCCCTGATATACAGCAGCCTACCCCCTTCGTAAGTGCAGGTCCTAAACGAGCTTTTTTCTCTGTTCCCTCACCACAATCCAGATTCTTTTGGGGAGTTACCAGTACAATAACCATACCAGGAAGTACTTAATTTATTAAGCTACTGCTTTTCTTAATCTCAGTGGAGATATTTACTGATAAAAAGCTACCTACGCAGCATGTTCATGTCGTCCCTAACGGAGCTTTTATCTCTCTCCCCTCACCACAAATCAGATTCTTCAGAGGAGTTCCCAGTACATTATCCTTTCCCCTGTGTAATTACCTTAACAAGCTCCAGCTGTTTATATTCTCAGAAGGTTTACTCCCTGATATACAGCTGCCTACCCCCTTCGTAAGTGCAGGTCCTAATGAGCTTTTTTTCTCTGTTCCCTCACCACAATCCAGATTCTTTTGGGGAGTTACCAGTACAGTAACCATACCAGGAAGTTCTTAATTTATTAAGCTACTGCTTTTCTTAATCTCAGTGGAGATATTTACTGATAAACAGCTACCTACGCAGCATGTTCATGTCGTTCCTAAATGAGCTTTTATCTCTCTCCCCTCACCACAAATCAGATTCTTCTGAGGAGTTCCCAGTACATTATAATTTCCCCTGTGTAATTACCTTAACAAGCTCCAGCTGTTTTTATTCTCAGAAGGTTTACTCCCTGATATACAGCTGCCTACCCCCTTCGTAAGTGCAGGTCCTAAATGAGCTTTTTTCTCTGTTCCCTCACCACAATCCAGTTTCTTTTGGGGAGTTACCCGTACTGTAATCATACCAGGAAGTACTTAATTTATTAAGCTACTGCTTTTCTTAATCACAGTGGATATATTTACTGATAAACAGCTACCTACGCAGCATGTTCATGTCGTTCCTAAATGAGCTTTTATGTCTCTCCCCTCAACACAAATCAGATTCTTCTGAGGAGTTCCCAGTACATTATCCTTTCCCCTGTGTAATTACCTTCACAAGCTCCAGCTGTTTTTATTCTCAGAAGGTTTACTCCCTGATATACAGCTGCCTACCCCCTTCGTAAGTGCAGGTCATAAATGAGCTTTGTTCTCTGTTCCCTCACCACAACCCAGATTCTTTTCGGGAGGTTCCAGTACAGTAAACATACCAGGAAGTACTTAATTTATTAAGCTACTGCTTTTCTTAAACTCAGTGGAGATATTTACTGATAAACAGATACCTACGCAACATGTTCATATCGTTCCTAAATGAGCTTTTATCTCTCTCCCTCACCACAATTCAGATTCTTCTGATGAGTTCCCAGTACATTATCCTTTCCCCTGTGTAATTACCTTACCAAGCTCCAGCTGTTTTTATTCTCAGAAGGTTTACTCCCTGATATACAGCTGCCTACCCCCTTCGTAAGTGCAGGTCCTAAATGAGCTTTTTTTCTGTTCCCTCACCACAATCCAGATTCTTTTCGGGAGTTACCAGTACAGTAACCATACCAGGAAGTACTTAATTTATTAAGCTACTGCTTTGCTTAATCTCAGTGGTGATATTTACTGATAAACAGCTACCTACGCAGCATGTTCATGTCATTCCTAAAAGAGCTTTTATTTCTCTCCCCTCACCACAAATCAGATTCTTCTGAGGAGTTCCCAGTACATTATCCTTTCCCCTGTGTAATTACCTTACCAACTCCAGCTGTTTTTATTCTCAGAAGGTTTACTCCCTGACATACAGCTGCCTACCCCCTTCGTAAGTGCAGGTCCTAAATGAGCTTTTTTCTCTGTTCCCTCACCACAATCCAGATTCTTTTGGAGAGTTACCAGTACAGTAAACATACCAGGAAGTACGTAATTTATTAATCTACTGCTTTTCTTAATCTCAGTGGAGATATTTACTGATAATCAGCTACCTACGCAACATGTTCATGTCTTTCAGAAATGAGCTTTTATCTCTCTCCCTTCACCACAAATCAGATTCTTCTGAGGATTTCCCAGTACATTATCCTTTCCCCTGTGTAATTACCTTAAGAAGCTCCAGCTGTTTTTATTCTCAGAAGGTTTACTCCCTGATATACAGCAGCCTACCCCCTTCGTAAGTGCAGGTCCTAAACGAGCTTTTTTCTCTGTTCCCTCACCACAATCCAGATTCTTTTGGGGAGTTACCAGTACAGTAACCATGCCAGGAAGTACTTAATTTATTAAGCTACTGCTTTTCTTAATCTCAGTGCAGATATTTACTGATAAACAGCTACCTACGCAGCATGTTCACGTCGTTCCTAAAAGAGCTTTTATCTCTCTCCCCTCACCACAAATCAGATTCTTCTGAGGAGTTCCCAGTACATTATCCTTTCCCCTGTGTAATTACCTTAACAAGCTCCACCTGTTTTTATTCTCAGAAGGTTTACTCCCTGATATACTGCTGCCTATCCCTTCGTAAGTGCAGGTCCTAAATGAGCTTATTTCTCTGTTCCCTCACCACAATCCAGATCTTTTGGGGAGTTACCAGTACAGTAACCATACCAGGAAGTACTTAATTTATTAAGCTACTGCTTTATTTAATCTCAGTGGAGATATTTCCTGATAAACAGCTACCTACGCAGCATGTTCATGTCGTTCCTAAATGAGCTTTTATCTCTCTCCCCTCACCACAAATCACATTCCTCTGAGGAGTTCCCAGTACATTATCCTTTCCCCTGTGTAATTACCTTAACAAGCTCCAGCTGTTTTTATTCTCAGAAGGTTTACTCCCTGATATACAGCTGCCTACCCCCTTCGTAAATGCAGGTCCTAAATGAGCTTTTTTCTCTGTTCCCTCACCACAATCCATATTCCCTTGGGGAGTTACCAGTACAGTAACCATACCAGGAAGTACTTAATTTATTAAGCTACTGCTTTTCTTAATCTCATTGGAGATATTTACTGATAAACAGCTACCAACGCAGCATGTTCACGTCGTTCCTAAAAGAGCTTTTATCTCTCTCCCCTCACCTCAAATCAGACTCTTCTGAGGAGTTCCCAGTATATTATCCTTTCCCCTGTGTAATTACCTTAACAAGCTCCAGCTGTTTTTATTCTCAGAAGGTTTACTCCCTGATATACAGCTGCCTACCCCCTTCGTAAGTGCAGGTCCTAAATGAGCTTTTTTCTCTGTTCCCTCACCACAATCCAGATTCTTTTGGGGAGTTACCAGTACAGTAACCATACCAGGAAGTACTTAATTTATTAAGCTACTGCATTTCTTAATCTCAGTGGAGATATTTACTGATAAACTTCTACCTACGCACCATGTTCACGTCGTCCCTAACGGAGCTTTTATCTCTCTCCCCTCACCACAAATCAGATTCTTCTGAGGAGTTCCCAGTACATTATCCTTTCCCCTGTGTAATTACCTTAACAAGCTCCAGCTGTTTTTATTCTCAGAAGGTTTACTCCCTGATAAACAGCTGCCTACCACCTTCGTTAGTGCAGGTCCTAAATGAGCTTTTCTCTCTGTTACCTCACCACAATCCAGATTCTTTTGGGGAGTTACCAGTACAGTAACCATACAAGGAAGTACTTAATTTATTAAGCTACTGCTTTTCTTAATCTCAGTGGAGATATTTACTGATAAACAGCTACATACGCAGCATGTTCATGTCGTTCCTAAATGAGCTTTTATCTCTCTCCCCTCACCACAAATCAGATTCTTCTGAGGAGTTCCCAGTACATTATCCTTTCCCCTGTGTAATTACCTTAACAAGCTCCAGCTGTTTTTATTCGCAGAAGGTTTACTCCCTGATATACAGCTGCCTACCCCCTTCGTAAGTGCAGGTCCTAAATGAGCTTTTTTTTCTGTTCCCTCACCACAATCCAGATTCTATTGGGGAGTTACCAGTACAGTAACCATACCAGGAAGTACTTAATTTATTAAGCTACTGCTTTTCTTAATCTCAGTGGAAATATTTCCTGATAAACAGCTACCTACGCAGCATGTTCTTGTCGTTCCTAAATGAGCTTTTATCTCTCTCCCCTCACCACAAATCAGATTCTTCTGAGGAGTTCCCAGTACATTATCCTTTCCCCTGTGTAATTACCTTAACAAGCTCCAGCTGTTTTTATTCTCAGAAGGTTTACTCCCTGATATACAGCTGCCTACCCCCTTCGTAAGTACAGGTCCTAAATGAGCTTTTTTCTCTGTTCCCTCACCACAATCCAGATTCTTTTGGGGAGTTACCAGTACAGTAACCATACCAGGAAGTACTTAATTTATTAAGCTACTGCTTTTCTTAATCTTAGTGGAGATATTTACTGATAAACAGCTACCTATGGAGCATGTTCATGTCGTTCCTAAATGAGCTTTTATCTCTCTCCCCTCACCACATATCAGATTCTTCTAAGGAGTTCCCAGTACATTATCCTTTCCCCTGTGTAATTACCTTAACAAGCTCCAGCTGTTTTTATTCTCAGAAGGTTAACTCCCTGATATACAGCTGCCTACCACCTTCGTAAGTGCAGGTCCTAAATGAGCTTTTCTCTCTGTTACCTCACCACAATCCAGATTGTTTTGGGGAGTTACCAGTACAGTAACCATACCAGGAAGTACTTAATTTATTAAGCTACTGCTTTTCTTAATCTCAGTGGAGATATTTACTAATAAACAGCTACCTACGCAGCATGTTCATGTCGTTCCTAAATGAGCTTTTATCTCTCTCCCCTCACCACAAATCAGATTCTTCTGAGGAGTTCCCAGTACATTATCCTTTCCCCTGTGTAATTACCTTAACAAGCTCCAGCTGTTTTTATTCTCAGAAGGTTTACTCCCTGATATACAGCTGCCTACCCCCTTCGTAAGTGCAGGTCTTAATGAGCTTTTTTCTCTGTTCCCTCACCACAATCCAGATTCTTTTGGGGAGTTACCAGTACAGTAACCATACCAGGAAGTACTTAATTTATTAAGCTACTGGTTTTCTTAATCTCAGTGGAGATATTTACTGACAAACAGCTACCTACGCAGCATGTTCATGTCGTTCCTAAATGAGCTTTTATCTCTCTCCCCTCACCAAATATCAGATTCTTCTGAGGAGTTCCCAGTACATTATCCTTTCCCCTGTGTAATTACCTTAACAAGTTCCAGCTGTTTTTATTCTCAGAAGTTTACTCCCTGATATACAGCTGCCTACCCCTTCGTAAGTGCAGGTCCTAAATGAGCTTTTTTCTCTGTTCCTCACCACAATCCAGATTCTTTTGGGGAGTTACCAGTACAGTAACCATACCAGGAAGTACTTAATTTATTAAGCTACTGCTTTCTTAATCTCAGTGGAGATATTTACTGATAAACAGCTACCTATGGAGCATGTTCATGTCGTTCCTAAATGAGCTTTATCTCTCTCCCCTCACCACATATCAGATTCTTCTAAGGAGTTCCCAGTACATTATCCTTTCCCCTGTGTAATTACCTTAACAAGCTCCAGCTGTTTTTATTCTCAGAAGGTTTACTCCCTGATATACAGCTGCCTACCACCTTTGTAAGTGCAGGTCCTAAATGAGCTTTTCTCTCTGTTCCCTCACCACAATCCAGATTCTTTTGGGGAGTTACCAGTACAGTAACCATACCAGGAAGTACTTAATTTATTAAGCTACTGCTTTTCTTAATCTTAGTGGAGATATTTACTGATAAACAGCTACCTACGCAGCATGTTCATGTCCGTTCCTAAATGAGCTTTTATCTCTCTCTCCTCACCACAAATCAGATTCTTCTGAGGAGTTCCCAGTACATTATCCTTTCCCCTGTGTAATTACCTTAACAAGCTCCAGCTGTTTTTATTCTCAGAAAGTTTACTCCCTGATATACAGCTGCCTACCCCCTTCGTAAGTGCAGGTCCTAAATGAGCTTTTTAGTCTGTTCCCTCACCACAATCCAGATTCTTTTGGGGAGTTACCAGTACAGTAACCATACCAGGAAGTACTTAATTTATTAAGCTACTGCTTTTCTTAATCTCAGTGGAGATATTTACTGATAAACAGCTACCTACGCAGCATGTTCATGTCGTTCCTAAATGAGCTTTTATCTCTCTCCCCTCACCACATATCAGATTCTTCTGAGGAGTTCCCAGTACATTATCCTTTCCCCTGTGTAATTACCTTAACAAGCTCCAGCTGTTTTTATTCTCAGAAGGTTTACTCCCTGATATACAGCTGCCTATCCCCTTCGTAAGTGCAGGTCCTAAATGAGCTTTTTTCTCTGTTCCCTCACCACAATACAGATTCTTTTGTGGAGTTACCAGTACAGTAACCATACCAGGAAGTACTTAATTTATTAAGCTACTGCATTTCTTAATCTCAGTGGAGATATTTACTGATAAACAGCTACCTACGCAGCATGTTCATGTCGTTCCTAAATGAGCTTTTATCTCTCTCCCCTCACCACAAATCAGATTCTTCTAAGGAGTTCCCAGTACATTATCCTTTCCCCTGTGTAATTACCTTAACATGCTCCAGCTGTTTTTATTCTCAGAAGGTTTACTCCCTGATATACAGCTGCCTACCCCCTTCGTAAATGCAGGTCCTAAATGAGCTTTTTCTCTGTTCCCTCACCACAATCCAGATTCATTTGGGGAGTTACCAGTACAGTAACCATACCAGGAAGTACTTAATTTATTAAGCTACTGCTTTTCTTAATCTCATTGGAGATATTTACTGATAAACAGCTACCTACGCAGCATGTTTACGTCGTTCCTAAAAGAACTTTTATCTCTCTCCCCTCACCACAAATCAGATTCTTCTGAGGAGTTCCCAGTACATTATCCTTTCCCCCTGTGTAATTACCTTAACAAGCTCCAGCTGTTTTTATTCTCAGAAGGTTACTCCCTGATATACAGCTGCCTACCCCTTCGTAAGTGCAGGTCCTAAATGAGCTTTTTTCTCTGTTCCCTCACCACAATCCAGATTCTTTTGGGAGTTACCAGTACAGTAACCATACCAGGAAGTACTTAATTTATTAAGCTACTGCTTTTCTAATCTCAATGGAGATGTTTACTGATAAAAAGCTACCTACGCAGCATGTTCATGTCGTCCTTAACGGAGCTTTTATCTCTCTCCCCTCACCACAAATCAGATTCTTCTGAGGAGTTCCCAGTACATTATCCTTTCCCCTGTGTAATTACCTTAACAAGCTCCAGCTGTTTTTATTATCAGAAGGTTTACTCCCTGATATCCAGCTGCCTACCCCCTTCATAAGTGCAGGTCCTAAATGAGCTTTTTTCTCTGTTCCCTCACACAATCCAGATTCTTTTGGGGAGTTACCAGTACAGTAACCATACCAGGAAGTACTTAATTTGTTAAGCTACTGCTTTTCTTAATCTCAGTGGAGATATTTACTGATAAACAGCTACCTATGCAGCATGTTCATGTCGTCTTAAATGAGCTTTTATCTCTCTCCCCTCACCACAAATCAGATTCTTCTGAGGAGTTCCCAGTACATTATCCTTTCCCCTGTGTAATTACCTTAACAAGCTCCAGCTGTTTTTATTCTCAGAAGGTTTACTCCCTGATATACAGCTGCCTACCCCCTTTGTAAGTGCAGGTCCGAAATGAGCTTTTTCTCTGTTCCCTCACCACAATCCAGATTCTTTGGGGGAGTTACCAGTACAGTAACCATACCAGGAAGTACTTAATTTATCAAGCTACTGCTTTTCTTAATCTCAGTGGAGATATTTACTGATAAACAGCTACCTACGCAGCATGTTCATGTCGTCCCTAACGGAGCTTTTATCTCTCTCCCCTCACCACAAATCAGATTCTTCTGAGGAGTTCCCAGTACATTATCCTTTCCCCTGTGTAATTACCTTAACAAGCTCCAGCTGTTTTTATTCTCAGAAGGTTTACTCCCTGATATACAGCTGCCTACCCCTTCGTAAGTGCAGGTCCTAAATGAGCTTTTTTCTCTGTTCCCTCACCACAATACAGATTCTTTTGGGGAGTTACCAGTACAGTAACAATACCAGGAAGTACTTAATTTATTAAGCTACCACTTTTCTTAATCTCAGTGGAGATTTTACTGATAAACAGCTACCTACGCAGCATATTCATGTCGTTCCTAAATGAGCTTTTATCTCTCTCCCCTCACCACAAATCAGAATCTTCTGAGGAGTTCCCAGTACATTATCCTTTCCCCTGTGTAATTACCTTAACAAGCTCCAGCTGTTTTTATTATCAGAAGGTTTACTCCCTGATATACAGCTGCCTACCCCCTTCGTAAATGCAGGTCCTAAATGAGCTTTTTTCTCTGTATACTCACCACAATCCATATTCTTTTGGGGAGTTACCAGTATAGTAACCGTACCAGGAAGTACTTAATTTATTAAGCTACTGCTTTTCTTAATCTCATTGGAGATATTTACTGATAAACAGCTACCTACGCAGCATATTCACGTTGTTCCTAAAAGAGCTTTTATCTCCGTCCCCTCACCACAAATCAGATTCTTCTGAGGAGTTCCCAGTACATTATCCTTTCCCCTGTGTAATTACCTTAACAAGCTCCAGCTGTTTTTATTCTCAGAAGGTTTACTCCCTGATATACTGCTGCCTATCCCCTTCGTAAGTGCAGGTCCTAAATGAGCTTATATCTCTGTTCCCTCACCACAATCCAGATTCTTTTGGGGAGTTACCAGTACAGTAACCATACCAGGAAGTACTTAATTTATTAAGCTACTGCTTTATTTAATCTCAGTGGAGATATTTCCTGATAAACAGCTACCTACGCAGCATGTTCATGTCGTTCCTAATGAGCTTTTATCTCTCTCCCCTCACCTCAAATCAGACTCTTCTGAGGAGTTCCCAGTATATTATCCTTTCCCCTGTGTAATTACCTTAACAAGCTCCAGCTATTTTTATTCTCAGAAGGTTTACTCCCTGATATACAGCTGCCTACCCCTTCGTAAGTGCAGGTCCTAAATGAGCTTTTTTCTCTGTTCCCTCATCACAATCCAGATTCTTTTGGGAGTTACCAGTACAGTAACCATACCAGGAAGTACTTAATTTATTAAGCTATTGCTTTTCTTAATCTCAGTGGAAATATTTCCTGATAAACAGCTACCTACGCAGCATGTTCATGTCGTTCCTAAATGAGCTTTTATCTCTCTCCCCTCACCACAAATCAGATTCTTCTGAGGAGTTCCCAGTACATTATCCTTTCCCCTGTGTAATTACCTTAACAAGCTCCAGCTGTTTTTATTCTCAGAAGGTTTACTCCCTGATATACAGCTGCCTACCCCCTTCGTAAGTGCAGGTCCTAAATGACCCTTTTTCTCTGTTCCCTCACCACAATCCAGATTCTTTTGGGGAGTTACCAGTACAGTAACCATACCAGGAAGTACTTAATTTATTAATCTACTGCTTTTCTTAATCTCAGTGGAGATATTTACTGAAAAACAGCTACCTACGGAGCATGTTCATTTCGTTCCTAAATGAGCTTTTATCTCTCTCCCCTCACCACAAATCAGATTCTTCTGAGGAGTTCCCAGTACATTATCCTTTCCCCTGTGTAATTACCTTAACAAGCTCCAGCTGTTTTATTCTGAGAAGGTTTATTCCC
>NW_025961056.1:0-41576 GCF_023159225.1 Perognathus longimembris pacificus
GAATATTTACTGATAAACCGCTACCTACGCAGCATGTTCATGTCGTTCCTAAATGAGCTTTTATCTCTCTCCCCTCACCACAAATCAGATTCTTCTGAGGAGTTCCCAGTACATTATCCTTTCCCCTGTGTAATTACCTTAACAAGCTCCAGCTGTTTTATTCTCAGAAGGTTTACTCCCTGATATACAGCTGCCTACCCCCTTCGTAAGTGCAGGTCTTAAATGAGCTTTTTTCTCTGTTCCCTCACCACAATCCAGATTCTTTTGGGGAGTTACCAGTACAGTAACCAACCAGGAACTACTTAATTTATTAAGCTACTGCTTTTCTTAATCTCAGTGGAGATATTTACTGATAAACAGCTACCTACGCAGCATGTTCATATCCTTCCTAAATGAGCTTTTATCTCTCTCCCCTCACCACAAATCAGATTCTTCTGAGGAGTTCCAGTACATTATCCTTTCCCCTGTGTAATTACCTTAACAAGCTCCAGCTGTTTTTATTCTCAGAAGGTTTACTCCCTGATATACAGCTGCCTACCCCCTTCGTAAGTGAAGGTCCTAAATGAGCTTTTTTCTCTGTTCCCTCACCACAATCCAGATTCTTTTGGGGAGTTACCAGTACAGTAACCAACCAGGAACTACTTAATTTATTAAGCTACTGCTTTTCTTAATCTCAGTGGAGATATTTACTGATAAACAGCTACCTACGCAGCATGTTCATGTCGTTCCTAAATGAGCTTTTATCTCTCTCCCCTCACCACAAATCAGATTCTTCTGAGGAGGTTCCCAGTACATTATCCTTCCCCTGTGTAATTACCTTAACAAGCTCCAGCTGTTTTTATTCTCAGAAGGTTTACTCCCTGATATACAGCTGCCTACCCCCCTTCGTAAGTGCAGGTCCTAAATGAGCTTTTTTCTCTGTTCCCCTCACCACAATCCAGATTCGTTTGGGGAGTTACCCGTACAGTAACCATACCAGGAAGTACTTAATTTATTAAGCTACTGCTTTTCTTAATCTCAGTGGAGATATTCACTGATAAACAGCTACCTATGCAGCCTGTTCATGTCGTTCTTAAATGAGCTTTTATCTCTCTCCCCTCACCACAAATCAGATTCTTCTGAGGAGTTCCCAGTACATTATCCTTTCCCCTGTGTAATTACCTTAACAATCTCCAGCTGTTTTTATTCTCAGAAGTTTTACTCCCTGATATACAGCTGCCTACCCCCTTCGTAAGTGCAGGTCCTGAATGAGCTTTTTTCTCTGTTCCCTCACCACAATCCAGATTCTTTGGGGAGTTACCAGTACAGTAACCATACCAGGAAGTACTTAATTTATTAAGCTACTTCTTTTCTTAATCTCAGTGGAGATATTTACTGATAAACAGCTACATTCGCAGCATGTTCATGTCGTTCCTAAATGAGCTTTTATCTCTCTCCCCTCACCACAAATCAGATTCTTCTGAGGAGTTCCCAGTACATTATCCTTTCCCCTGTGTAATTACCTTAACAAGCTCCAGCTGTTTTTATTCTCAGAAGGTTTACTCCCTGATATACAGCTGCCTACCCCCTCTGTAAGTGCAGGTCATAAATGAGCTTTTTCTCTGTTCCCTCACCACAATCCAGATTCTTTTGGGAGTTACCAGTACAGCAACCATACCAGGAAATTTCTTATTTATAAAGCTACCTGTTTTTCTTAATCTCAGTGGAGATATTTACTGATAAACAGCTACCTACGCAGCATGTTCATGTCGTTCCTAAATGAGCTTTTATCTCTCTCCCCCTCACCTGAAATCAGATTCTTCTGAGGAGTTCCCAGTACATTATCCTTTCCCCTGTGTAATTACCTTAACAAGCTCCAGCTGTTTTTATTCTCAGAAGGTTTACTCCCTGATATACAGCTGCCTACCCCCTTCGTAAGTGCAGGTCCTAAATGAGCTTTTTTCTCTGTTCCCTCACCACAATCCAGATTCGTTTGGGGAGTTACCAGTACAGTAACCATACCAGGCAGTACTTAATTTATTAAGCTACTGCTTTTCTTAATCTCAGTGGAGATATTTACTGATAAACAGCTACCTACGCAGCATTTTCATGTCGTTCCTAAATGAGCTTTTATCTCTCTCCCCTCACCACAAATCAGATTCTTCTGATTAGTTCACAGTACATTTTCTTTTCCCCTGTGTAATTAGCTTAACAAGCTCCAGCTGTTTTTATTCTCAGAAGGTTTACTCCCTGATATACAGCTGCCTACCCCCTTCGTAAGTGCAGGTCCTAAATGAGCTTTTTTCTCTGTTCCCTCACCACAATCCAGATTTATTTTGGGGAGTTACCAGTACAGTAACCAACCTGGAACTACTTAATTTATTAAGCTACTGCTTTTCTTAATCTCAGTGGAGATATTACTGCTAAACAGCTACCTACGCAGCATGTTCATGTCGTTCCTAAATGAGCTTTTATCTCTCTCCCCCTCACCACAAATCAGATTCTTCTGAGGAGTTCCCAGTACATTATCCTTTCCCCCTGTGTAATTACCTTAACAAGCTCCAGCTGTTTTTATTCTCAGAAGGTTTATTTCGCTGATATACAGCTGCCTACCCCCTCGTAAGTGCAGGTCCTAAATGAGCTTTTTCTCTGATTCCCTCACCACAATCCAGATTCTTTTGGGGAGTTACCAGTACAGTAAACCCTACCAGGAAGTACATAATTTATTAGCTACTGCTTTTCTTAATCTCAGTGGAGATATTTACTGATAAACAGCTACCTACGCAGCATGTTCATGTCTCTTCCTAAATGAGCTTTTATCTCTCTCCCCTCACCACAAATCAGATTCTTCTGAGGAGTTCCCAGTACATTATCCTTTCCCCTGTGTAATTACCTTAACAAGCTCCAGCGGTTTTTATTCTCAGAAGGTTTACTCCCTGATATACAGCTGCCTACCCCCTTCGTAAGTGCAGGTCCTAAATGAGCTTTTTTCTCTGTTCCCTCACCACAATCCAGATTCTTTTGGGGAGTTAACCAGTACAGTAACCAACCAGGAACTACTTAATTTATTAAGCTACTGATTTTCTTAATCTCAGTGGAGATATTTACTGATAAACAGCTACCTACGCAGCATGTTCATGTCCTTCCTAAATGAGCTTTTATCTCTCTCCCCTCACCACTAATCAGATTCTTCTGAGGAGTTCCCAGTACATTATCCTTCCCCCTGTGTAATTACCTTAACAAGCTCCAGCTGTTTTTATTCTCAGAAGGTTTACTCCCTGATATACAGCTGCCTACCCCCTTCGTAAGTGCAGGTCCTAAATGAGCGTTTTTCTCTGTTCCCTCACCACAATCCAGATTCGTTTTGGGGAGTTTACCAGTACAGTAACCATACCAGGAAGTACTTAATTTATTAAGCTACTGCTTTTCTTAATCTCATTGGAGATATTTACTGATAAACAGCTACCTACGCAGCATTTTCATGTCGTTCCTAATGAGCTTTTATCTCTCTCCCCTCACCACAAATCAGATTCTTCTGATTAGTTCCCAGTACATTTTCCTTTCCCCTGTGTAATTAGCTTAACAAGCTCCAGCTGTTTTTATTCTCAGAAGGGTTTACTCCCTGATATACAGCTGCCTACCCCCTTCGTAAGTGCAGGTCCTAAATGAGCTTTTCTTCTCTGTTCCCTCCAAATCCAGATTCTTTTGGGGAGTTACCAGTACAGTAACCAACCAGGAACTACTTAATTTATTAAGCTACTGCTTTTCTTAATCTCAGTGGAGATATTTACTGATAAACAGCTACCTACGCAGCATGTTCATGTCGTTCCTAAATGAGCTTTTATCTCTCTCCCCTAACACAAATCAGATTCTTCTGAGGAGTTCCCAGTACATTATCCCTTTCCCCTGTGTAATTACCTTAACAAGCTCCAGCTGTTTTTATTCTCAGAAGGTTTACTCCCTGATATACAGCTGCCTACACCCTTCGAAAGTGCAGGTCATAAATGAGCTTTTTTCTCTGTTCCCTCACCACAATCCAGATTCTTTTTGGGGAGTTACCAGTACAGTAACCATACCAGGAAGTGCTTAATTTATTAAGCTACTGCTTTTCTTAATCTCAGTGGAGATATTTACTGATAAACAGCTACGTATGCAGCATGTTCATGTCCTTCCTAAATGAGCTTTTATCTCTCTCCCCTCACCACAAATCCAGATTCTTCTGCTGAGTTCCCAGTACATTATGCTTTCCCCTGTGTAATTACCTTAACAAGATCCAGCTGTTTTTATTCTCAGAAGGTTTACTCCCTGATATACAGCTGCCTAACCCCTTCGTAAGTGCAGGTCCTAAATGAGCTTTTTTCTCTGTTCCCTCACCACAATCCAGATTCTTTTGGGGAGTTACCAGTACAGTAACCATACCAGGAAGTACTTAATTTATTAAGCTACTGCTTTTCTTAATCTCAGTGGAGATATTTACTGATAAACAGCTACCTACGCAGCATGTTCATGTCCTTCCTAAATGAGCTTTTATCTCTCTCCCCTCACCACAAATCAGATTCTTCTGTGGAGTTCCCAGTACATTATCCTTTCCCCTGTGTAATTACCTTAACAAGTTCCAGCTGTTTTTATTCTCAGAAGGTTTACTCCTTGATATACAGCTGCCTCCCCCTTTGTAAGTGCAGGTCCTAAATGAGCTTTTTTTCCTGTTCCTCACCACAATCCAGATTCTTCTGGGAGTTACCAGTACAGTAACCATACCAGGAAGTACTTAATTTATTAAGCTACTGCTTTTCTTAATCTCAGTGGAGATATTTACTGATAAACCGCTACCTACGCAGCATGTTCATGTCCTTCCTAAATGAGCTTTTATCTCTCTCCCCCTCACCACAAATCAGATTCTTCTGAGGAGTTCCCAGTACATTATCCTTTCCCCTGTGTAATTACCTTAACAAGCTCCAGCTGTTTTTATTCTCAGAAGGTTTACTCCCTGATATACAGCTGCCTACCCCCTTCGTAAGTGCAGGTCTTAAATGAGCTTTTTTCTCTGTTCCCTCACCACAATCCAGATTCTTTTGGGGAGTTACCAGTACAGTAACCAACTAGGAACTACTTAATTTATTAAGCTACTGATTTTCTTAATCTCAGTGGAGATATTTACTGATAAACAGCTACCTACGCAGCATGTTCATGTCCTTCCTAAATGAGCTTTTATCTCTCTCCCCTCACCACAAATCAGATTCTTCTGAGGAGTTCCCAGTACATTATCCTTTCCCCTGTGTAATTACCTTAACAAGCTCCAGCTGTTTTATTCTCAGAAGGTTTACTCCCTGATATACAGCTGCCTACCCCCTTCGTAAGTGCAGGTCCTAAATGAGCTTTTTTTCTCTGTTCCCTCACCACAATCCAGATTCTTTTGGGGAGTTACCAGTACAGTAACCAACCAGGAACTACTTAATTTATTAAGCTACTGCTTTTCTTAATCTCAGTGGAGATATTTACTGATAAACACGCCTACGCAGCATGTTCATGTCCTTCCCTAAATGAGCTTTATCTCTCTCCCCTCACCACAAATCAGATTCTTCTGAGGAGTTCCCAGTACATTATCCTTTCCCCTGTGTAATTACCTTAACAAGCTCCAGCTGTTTTTATTCTCAGAAGGTTTACTCCCTGATATACAGCTGCCTACCCCGTTCGTAAGTGCAGGTCCTAAATGAGCTTTTTTCTCTGTTCCCTCACCACAATCCAGATTCTTTTGGGGAGTTACCAGTACAGTAACCAACCAGGAACTACTTAATTTATTAAGCTACTGCTTTTCTTAATCTCAGTGTGAGATATTTACTGATAAACAGCTACCTACGCAGCATGTTCATCGGTCCTTCCTAAATGAGCTTTTATCTCTCTCCCCTCACCACAAATCAGATTCTTCTGAGGAGTTCCCAGTACATTATCCTTTCCCCTGTGTAATTACCTTAACAAGCTCCAGCTGTTTTTATTCTCAGAAGGTTTACTCCCTGATATACAGCTGCCTACCCCCTTCGTAAGTGCAGGTCCTAAATGAGCTTTTTTCTCTGTTCCCTCACCACAATCCAGATTCTTTTGGGGAGTTACCCGTACAGTAACCAACCAGGAACTACTTAATTTATGTAAGCTACTGCTTTTCTTAATCTCAGTGGAGATATTTACTGATAAACAGCTACCTACGCAGCATGTTCATGTCGTTCCTAAATGAGCTTTTATCTCTCTCCCCTCACCACAAATCAGATTCTTCTGAGGAGTTCCCAGTACATTATCCTTTCCCCTGTGTAATTACCTTAACAAGCTCCAGCTGTTTTTATTCTCAGAAGGTTTACTCCCTGATATACAGCTGCCTACCCCCTTCGTAAGTGCAGGTCCTAAATGAGCTTTTTTCTCTGTTCCCTCACCACAATCCAGATTCGTTTGGGGAGTTACCAGTACAGTAACCATACCAGGAAGTACTTAATTTATTAAGCTACTGCTTTTCTTAATCTCAGTGGAGATATTTACTGATAAACAGCTACCTACGCAGCATGTTCATGTCCTTCCTAAATGAGCTTTTATCTCTCTCCCCTCACCACAAATCAGATTCTCTGAGGAGTTCCCAGTACATTATCCTTTCCCCTGTGTAATTACCTTAAACAAGCTCCAGCTGTTTTTATTCTCAGAAGGTTTACTCCCTGATATACAGCTGCCTACCCCCTTCGTAGTGCAGGTCCTGAATGAGCTTTTTTCTCTGTTCCCCTCACCACAATCCAGATTCTTTGGGGAGTTACCAGTACAGTAACCATACCAGGAAGTACTTAATTCATTAAGCTACTTCTTTTCTTAATCTCAGTGGAGATATTACTGATAAACAGCTATGTACGCAGCATGTTCATGTCGTTCCTAAATGAGCTTGTATCTCTCTCCCCTCACCACAAATCAGATTCTTCTGAGGAGTTCCCAGTACATTATCCTTTCCCCTGTGTAATTACCTTAACAAGCTCCAGCTGTTTTTATTCTCAGAAGGTTTACTCCCTGATATACAGCTGCCTACCCCCTTAGTAAGTGCAGGTCCTAAATTAGCTTTTTTCTCTGTTCCCTCACCACAATCCAGATTCGTTTGGGGAGTTACCAGTACAGTAACCATACCAGGAAGTACTTAATTTATAAAGCTACTGCTTTTCTTAATCTCAGTGGAGATATTTACTGATACAACAGCTACCTACGCAGCATTTCATGTCGTTCCTAAATGAGCTTTTATCCTCTCTCCCCTCACCACAAATCAGAATCTTCTGATTATTCCCAGTACATTTTCCTTTCCCCTGTGTAATTAGCTTAACAAGCTCCAGCTGTTTTTATTCTCAGAAGGGTTACTCCCTGATATACAGCTGCCTACCCCCTTTGTAAGTGCAGGTCCTAAATGAGCTTTTTTCCCTGTTCCCTCACCACAATCCAGATTCTTCTGGGGAGTTACCAGTACAGTAAACATACCAGGAAGTACTTAATTAATTTAGCTACTGCTTTTCTTAATCTCAGTGGAGATATTTACTGATAAACAGCTTCCTACGCAGCATGTTCATGTCCTTCCTAAATGAGCTTTTATCTTTCTCTCCTCACCACAAATCAGATTCTTCTGAGGAGTTCCCAGTACATTATCCTTTCCCCTGTGTAATTACCTTAACAAGCTCCAGCTGTTTTTATCTCAGAAGGTTTACTCCCTGATATACAGCTGCCTACCCCCTTGTAAGTGCAGGTCCTGAATGAGCTTTTTTCTCTGTTCCCTCACCACAATCCAGATTCTTTTGGGGAGTTACCAGTACAGTAACCATACCAGGAAGTACTTAATTTATTAAGCTACTGCTTTCTTAATCTCAGTGGAGATATTTACTGATAAACAGCTACCTACGCAGCATGTTCATGTCGTTCCTAAATGAGCTTTTATCTCTCTCCCCTCACCAGAAATCAGATTCTTCTGAGGAGTTCCCAGTACATTATCCTTTCCCCTGTGTAATTACCTTAACAAGCTCCAGCTGTTTTTATTCTCAGAAGTTTACTCTCTGATATACAGCTGCCTACCCCCTTCGTAAGTGCAGGTCCTAAATGAGCTTTTTCTCTGTTCCCTCACCACAATCCAGATTCTTTTGGGGAGTTACCAGTACAGTAACCATACCAGGAAGTACTTAATTTATTAAGCTACTGCTTTTCTTAATCTCAGTGGAGATATTTACTGATAACAGCTACCTACGCAGCACGTTCATGTCCTTCCTAAATGAGCTTTTATCTCTCTCCCCTCACCACAAATCAGATTCTTCTGTGGAGTTCCCAGTACATTATCCTTTCCCCTGTGTAATTACCTTAACAAGCTCCAGCTGTTTTTATTCTCAGAAGGTTTACTCCTTGATATACAGCTGCCTACCCCCTTTGTAAGTGCAGGTCCTAAATGAGCTTTTTTCCCTGTTCCCTCACCACAATCCAGATTCTTCTGGGGAGTTACCAGTACAGTAACCATACCAGGAAGTACTTAATTTATTAAGCTACTGCTTTTCTTAATCTCAGTGGAGATATTTACTGATAAAACCGCTACCTACGCAGCATGTTCATGTCGTTCCTAAATGAGCTTTTATCTCTCTCCCCTCACCACAAATCAGATTCTTCTGAGGAGTTCCAGTACATTATCCTTTCCCCCTGTGTAATTACCTTAACAAGCTCCAGCTGTTTTTATTCTCAGAAGGTTACTCCCTGATATACAGCTGCCTACCCCCTTCGTAAGTGCAGGTCTAAATGAGCTTTTTTTCTCTGTTCCCTCACCACAATCCAGATTCTTTTGGGGAGTTACCAGTACAGTAACCAACCAGGAACTACTTAATTTATTAAGCTACTGATTTTCTTAATCTCAGTGGAGATATTTACTGATAAACAGCTACCTACGCAGCATGTTCATGTCTTCCTAAATAAGCTTTTATCTCCTCTCCCCTCACCACAAATCAGATTCTTCTGAGGAGTTCCCAGTACATTATCCTTTCCCCTGTTGTAATTACCTTAACAAGCTCCAGCTGTTTTTATTCTCAGAAGGTTTACTCCCTGATATACAGCTGCCTACCCCTTCGTAAGTGCAGGTCCTAAATGAGCTTTTTTCTCTGTTCCCTCACCACAATCCAGATTCTTTTGGGGAGTTACCAGTACAGTAACCAACCAGGAACTACTTAATTTATTAAGCTACTGCTTTTCTTAATCTCAGTGGAGATATTTACTGATAAACAGCTACCTACGCAGCATGTTCATGTCCTTCCTAAATGAGCTTTTATCTCTCTCCCCTCACCACAAATCAGATTCTTCTGAGGAGTTCCCAGTACATTATCCTTTCCCCTGTGTAATTACCTTAACAAGCTCCAGCTGTTTTATTCTCAGAAGGTTTACTCCCTGATATACAGCTGCCTACCCCCTTCGTAAGTGCAGGTCCTAAATGAGCTTTTTCTCTGTTCCCTCACCACAATCCAGATTCTTTTGGGGAGTTACCAGTACAGTAACCAACCAGGAACTACTTAATTTATTAAGCTACTGCTTTTCTTAATCTCAGTGGAGATATTTACTGATAAACAGCTACCTACGCAGCATGTTCATGTCGTTCCTAAATGAGCTTTTTATCTCTCTCCCCTCACCACAAATCAGATTCTTCTGAGGAGTTCCCAGTACATATCCTTTCCCCTGTGTAATTACCTTAACAAGCTCCAGCTGTTTTTATTCTCAGAAGGTTTACTCCTGATATACAGCTGCCTACCCCCTTCGTAAGTGCAGGTCCTAAATGAGCTTTTTCTCTGTTCCCTCACCACAATCCAGATTCGTTTGGGGAGTTACCAGTACAGTAACAATACCAGGAAATACTTAATTATTAAGCTACTGCTTTTCTTAATCTCAGTGGAGATATTTACTGATAAACAGCTACCTACGCAGCATGTTCATGTCCTTCCTAAATGAGCTTTTATCTCTCTCCCTCACCACAAATCAGATTCTTCTGAGGAGTTCCCAGTACATTATCCTTTCCCCTGTGTAATTACCTTAACAAGCTCCAGCTGTTTTTATTCTCAGAAGGTTTACTCCCTGATATACAGCTGCCTACCCCCTTCGTAAGTGCAGGTCCTGAATGAGCTTTTTTCTCTGTTCCCTCACCACAATCCAGATTCTTGGGGAGTTACCAGTACAGTACCATACCAGGAAGTACTTAATTCATTAAGCTACTTCTTTTCTTAATCTCAGTGGAGATATTTACTGATAAACAGCTATGTACGCAGCATGTTCATGTCGTTCCTAAATGAGCTTTTATCTCTCTCCCCTCACCACAAATCAGATTCTTCTGAGGAGTTCCAGTACATTATCCTTTCCCCTGTGTAATTACCTTAACAAGCTCCAGCTGTTTTATTCTCAGAAGGTTTACTCCTGATATACAGCTGCCTACCCCCTTCGTAAGTGCAGGTCCTGAATGAGCTTTTTTCTCTGTTCCCTCACCACAATCCAGATTCTTTGGGGAGTTACCAGTACAGTAACCATACCAGGAAGTACTTAATTCATTAAGCTACTTCTTTTCTTAATCTCAGTGGAGATATTTACTGATAAACAGCTATGTACGCAGCATGTTCATGTCGTTCCTAATGAGCTTTTATCTCTCTCCCCCTCACCACAAATCAGATTCTTCTGAGGAGTTCCCAGTACATTATCCTTTCCCCTGTGTAATTACCTTAACAAGCTCCAGCTGTTTTATTCTCAGAAGGTTTACTCCCTGATATACAGCTGCCTACCCCCTTAGTAAGTGCAGGTCTAAATTAGCTTTTTTCTCTGTTCCCTCACCACAATCCAGATTCGTTTGGGGAGTTACCAGTACAGTAACCATACCAGGAAGTACTTAATTATAAAGCTACTGCTTTTCTTAATCTCAGTGGAGATATTTACTGATAAACAGCTACCTACGCAGCATTTTCATGTCGTTCCTAAATGAGCTTTTATCTCTCTCCCCTCACCACAATTCGAATCTTCTGATTAGTTCCCAGTACATTTTCCTTTCCCCTGTGTAATTAGCTTAACAAGCTCCAGCTGTTTTTATTCTCAGAAGGGTTACTCCCTGATATACAGCTGCCTACCCCCTTTGTAAGTGCAGGTCCTAAATGAGCTTTTTTCCCTGTTCCCTCACCACAATCCAGATTCTTCTGGGGAGTTACCAGTACAGTAAACATACCAGGAAGTACTTAATTTATTTAGCTACTGCTTTTCTTAATCTCAGTGGAGATATTTACTGATAAACAGCTTCCTACGCAGCATGTTCATGTCCTTCCTAAATGAGCTTTTATCTTTCTCTCCTCACCACAAATCAGATTCTTCTGAGGAGTTCCCAGTACATTATCCTTTCCCCTGTGTAATTACCTTAACAAGCTCCAGCTGTTTTTATCTCAGAAGGTTTACTCCCTGATATACAGCTGCCTACCCCCTTTGTAAGTGCAGGTCCTGAATGAGCTTTTTTCTCTGTTCCCTCACCACAATCCAGATTCTTTTGGGGAGTTACCAGTACAGTAACCATACCAGGAAGTACTTAATTTATTAAGCTACTGCTTTTCTTAATCTCAGTGGAGATATTTACTGATAAACAGCTACCTACGCAGCATGTTCATGTCGTTCCTAATGAGCTTTTATCTCTCTCCCCCTCACCAGAAATCAGATTCTTCTGAGGAGTTCCCAGTACATTATCCTTTCCCCTGTGTAATTACCTTAACAAGCTCCAGCTGTTTTTATTCTCAGAAGGTTTACTCTCTGATATACAGCTGCCTACCCCCTTCGTAAGTGCAGGTCCTAAATGAGCTTTTTTCTCTGTTCCCTCACCACAATCCAGATTCTTTTGGGGAGTTACCAGTACAGTAACCATACCAGGAAGTACTTAATTTATTAAGCTACTGCTTTTCTTAATCTCAGTGGAGATATTTACTGATAAACAGCTACCTACGCAGCATGTTCATGTCCTTCCTAATGAGCTTTTATCTCTCTCCCCTCACCACAAATCAGATTCTTCTGTGGAGTTCCCAGTACATTATCCTTTCCCCTGTGTAATTACCTTAACAAGCTCCAGCTGTTTTTATTCTCAGAAGGTTTACTCCTTGATATACAGCTGCCTTACCCCCTTTGTAAGTGCAGGTCCTAAATGAGCTTTTTTCCCTGTTCCCTCACCACAATCCAGATTCTTCTGGGAGTTACCAGTACAGTAACCATACCAGGAAGTACTTAATTTATTAAGCTACTGCTTTTCTTGAATCTCAGTGGAGATATTTACTGATAAACCGCTACCTACGCAGCATGTTCATGTCGTTCCTAAATGAGCTTTTATCTCTCTCCCCTCACCACAAATCAGATTCTTCTGAGGAGTTCCCAGTACATTATCCTTTCCCCTGTGTAATTACCTTAACAAGCTCCAGCTGTTTTTAATTCTCAGGAAGGTTTACTCCCTGATATACAGCTGCCTACCCCCTTCGTAAGTGCAGGTCTTAAATGAGCTTTTTTCTCTGTTCCCTCACCACAATCCAGATTCTTTTGGGGAGTTACCAGTACAGTAACCAACCAGGAACTACTTAATTTATTAAGCTACTGATTTTCTTAATCTCAGTGGAGATATTTACTGATAAACAGCTACCTACGCAGCATGTTCATGTCCTTCCTAAATAAGCTTTTATCTCTCTCCCCTCACCACAAATCAGATTCTTCTGAGGAGTTCCCAGTACATTATCCTTTCCCGTGTGTAATTACCTTAACAAGCTCCAGCTGTTTTTATTCTCAGAAGGTTTACTCCCTGATATACAGCTGCCTACCCCCTTCGTAAGTGCAGGTCCTAAATGAGCTTTTTTCTCTGTTCCCTCACCACAATCCAGATTCTTTTGGGGAGTTACCAGTACAGTAACCAACCAGGAACTACTAATTTATTAAGCTACTGCTTTTCTTAATCTCAGTGGAGATATTTACTGATAAACAGCTACCTACGCAGCATGTTCATGTCCTTCCTAAATGAGCTTTTATCTCTCTCCCCTCACCACAAATCAGATTCTTCTGAGGAGTTCCCAGTACATTATCCTTTCCCCTGTGTAATTACCTTAACAAGCTCCAGCTGTTTTTATTCTCAGAAGGTTTACTCCCTGATATACAACTGCCTACCCCCTTCGAAAGTGCAGGTCCTAAATGAGCTTTTTTCTCTGTTCCCTCACCACAATCCAGATTCTTTTGGGGAGTTACCAGTACAGTAACCAACCAGGAACTACTTAATTTATTAAGCTACTGCTTTTCTTAATCTCAGTGGAGATATTTACTGATAAACAGCTACCTACGCCAGCATGTTCATGTCGTTCCTAAATGAGCTTTTATCTCTCTCCCCTCACCACAAATCAGATTCTTCTGAGGAGTTCCCAGACATTATCCTTTCCCTGTGTAATTACCTTACAAGCTCCAGCTGTTTTTATTCTCAGAAGGTTTACTCCCTGATATACAGCTGCCTACCCCCTCGTAAGTGCAGGTCCTAAATGAGCTTTTTTCTCTGTTCCCTCACCACAATCCAGATTCGTTTGGGGAGTTACCAGTACAGTAACCATACCAGAAATACTTAATTTATTAAGCTACTGCTTTTCTTAATCTCAGTGGAGATATTTACTGATAAACAGCTACCTACGCAGCATGTTCATGTCCTTCCTAAATGAGCTTTTATCTCTCTCCCCTCACCACAAATCAGATTCTTCTGAGGAGTTCCCAGTACATTATCCTTTCCCCTGTGTAATTACCTTAACAAGCTCCAGCTGTTTTTATTCTCAGAAGGTTTACTCCCTGATATACAGCTGCCTACCCCCTTCGTAAGTGCAGGTCCTGAATGAGCTTTTTTCTCTGTTCCCTCACCACAATCCAGATTCTTTGGGGAGTTACCAGTACAGTAACCATACCAGGAAGTACTTAATTCATTAAGCTACTTCTTTTCTTAATCTCAGTGGAGATATTTACTGATAAACAGCTATGTACGCAGCATGTTCATGTCGTTCCTAAATGAGCTTTTATCTCTCTCCCCTCACCACAAATCAGATTCTTCTGAGGAGTTCCCAGTACATTATCCTTTCCCCTGTGTAATTACCTTAACAAGCTCCAGCTGTTTTTATTCTCAGAAGGTTTACTCCCTGATATACAGCTGCCTACCCCCTTCGTAAGTGCAGGTCCTAAATGAGCTTTTTTCTCTGTTCCCCTCACCACAATCCAGATTCTTTTGGGGAGTTACCAGTACAGTAACCAACCAGGAACTACTTAATTTATTAAAGCTACTGCTTTTCTTAATCTCAGTGGAGATATTTACTGATAAACAGCTACTACGCAGCATGTTCATGTCCTTCCTAAATGAGCTTTTATCTCTCTCCCCTCACCACAAATCAGATTCTTCTGAGGAGTTCCCAGTACATTATCCTTTCCCCTGTGTAATTACCCTTAACAAGCTCCAGCTGTTTTTATTCTCAGAAGGTTACTCCCTGATATACAGCTGCCTACCCCCTTCGTAAGTGCAGGTCCTAAATGAGCTTTTTTCTCTGTTCCCTCACCACAATCCAGATTCTTTTGGGGAGTTACCAGTACAGTAACCATACAGGAAGTACTTAATTTATTAAGCTACTGCTTTTCTTAATCTCAGTGGAGATATTTACTGATAAACAGCTACCTACGCAGCATGTTCATGTCCTTCCTAAATGAGCTTTTATCTCTCTCCCCTCACCACAATCAGATTCTTCTGAGGAGTTCCCAGTACATTATCCTTTCCCCTGTGTAATTACCTTAACAAGCTCCAGCTGTTTTTATTCTCAGAAGGTTTACTCCCTGAATACAGCTGCCTACCCCGTTCGAAAGTGCAGGTCCTGAATGAGCTTTTTTCTCTGTTCCCGTCACCACAATCCAGATTCTTTGGGGAGTTACCAGTACAGTAACCATACCAGGAAGTACTTAATTCATTAAGCTACTTCTTTTCTTAATCTCAGTGGAGATATTTACTGATAAACAGCTATGTACGCAGCATGTTCATGTCGTCCTAAATGAGCTTTTATCTCTCTCCCCTCACCACAAATCAGATTCTTCTGAGGAGTTCCCAGTACATTATCCTTTCCCCTGTGTAATGTCCTTAACAAGCTCCAGCTGTTTTTATTCTCAGAAGGATTACTCCTGATATACAGCTGCCTACCCCCTTAGTAAGTGCAGGTCCTAAATGAGCTTTTTCTCTGTTCCCTCACCACAATCCAGATTCGTTTGGGGAGTTACCAGTACAGTAACCATACCAGGAAGTACTTAATTTATTAAGCTACTGCTTTTCTTAATCTCAGTGGAGATATTTACTGATAAACAGCTACCTACGCAGCATTTTCATGTCGTTCCTAAAGAGCTTTTATCTCTCTCCCCTCACCACAAATCAGATTCTTCTGATTAGTTCCCAGTACATTTTCCTTTCCCCTGTGTAATTAGCTTAACAAGCTCCAGCTGTTTTTATTCTCAGAAGGGTTACTCCCTGATATACAGCTGCCTACCCCCTTTGTAAGTGCAGGTCCTAAATGAGCTTTTTTTCCCTGTTCCCTCACCACAATCCAGATTCTTCTGGGGAGTGTACCAGTACAGTAAACATACCAGGAAGTACTTAATTTATTTAGCTACTGCTTTTCTTAATCTCAGTGGAGATATTTACTGATAAACAGCTTCCTACGCAGCATGTTCATGTCCTTCCTAAATGAGCTTTATCTTTCTCTCCTCACCACAAAATCAGATTCTTCTGAGGAGTTCCAGTACATTATCCTTTCCCCTGTGTAATTACCTTAACAAGCTCCAGCTGTTTTTATTCTCAGAAGGTTTACTCCCTGATATACAGCTGCCTACCCCCTTCGTAAGTGCAGGTCCTAAATGAGCTTTTTTCTCTGTTCCCTCACCACAATCCAGATTCTTTTGGGGAGTTACCAGTACAGTAACCATACCAGGAAGTACTTAATTTATTAAGCTACTGCTTTTCTTAATCTCAGTGGAGATATTTACTGATAAACAGCTACCTACGCAGCATGTTCATGTCGTTCCTAAATGAGCTTTTATCTCTCTCCCCTCACCACAAATCAGATTCTTCTGAGGAGTTCCCAATACATTATCCTTTCCCCTGTGTAATTACCTTAACAAGCGTCCAGCTGTTTTTATTCTCAGAAGGTTTACTCCCCTGATATACAGCTGCCTACCCCTTCATAAGTACAGGTCATAAATGAGCTTTTTTCTCTGTTCCCTCACCACAATCCAGATTCTTTTGGGGAGTTACCAGTACAGTAACCATACCAGGAAGTGCTTAATTTATTAAGCTACTGCTTTTCTTAATCTCAGTGGAGATATTTACTGATAACAGCTACGTATGCAGCATGTTCATGTCCTTCCTAAATGAGCTTTTATCTCTCTCCCCTCACCACAAATCAGATTCTTCTGAGGAGTTCCCAGTACATTATCCTTTCCCCTGTGTAATTACCTTAACAAGCTCCAGCTGTTGTTTATTCTCAGAAGGTTTACTCCCTGATATACAGCTGCCTACCCCCTTCGAAAGTGCAGGTCATAAATGAGCTTTTTTCTCTGTTCCTCACCACAATCCAGATTCTTTTGGGGAGTTACCAGTACAGTAACCATACCAGGAAGTGCTTAATTTATTAAGCTACTGCTTTTCTTAATCTCAGTGGAGATATTTACTGATAAACAGCTCGTATGCAGCATGTTCATGTCCCTTCCTAAATGAGCTTTTATCTCTCTCCCCTCACCACAAATCAGATTCTTCTGAGGAGTTCCCAGTACATTATCCTTTCCCCTGTGTAATTACCTTAACAAGCTCCAGCTGTTTTTATTCTCAGAAGGTTTACTCCCTGATATACAGCTGCCTAACCCCTTCGTAAGTGCAGGTCCCTAAATGAGCTTTTTTCTTGTTCCCCTCACCACAATCCAGCTTCTTTTGGGGAGTTACCAGTACAGTAACCATACCAGGAAGTACTTAATTTATTAAGCTACTGCTTTTCTTAATCTCAGTGGAGATATTTACTGGTAAACAGCTACCTACGCAGCATGTTCATGTCCTTCTTAAATGAGCTTTTATCTCTCTCCCCTCACCACAAATCAGATTCTTCTGTGGAGTTCCCAGTACATTATCCTTTCCCCTGTGTAATTACCTTAACAAGCTCCAGCTGTTTTTATTCTCAGAAGGTTTACTCCTTGATATACTGCTGCCTACCACCTTTGTAAGTGCAGGTCCTAAATGAGCTTTTTTCCCTGTTCCCTCACCACAATCCAGATTCTTCTGGGGAGTTACCAGTACAGTAACCATACAGGAAGTACTTAATTTATTAAGCTATTGCTTTTCTTAATCTCAGTGGAGATATTTACTGATAAACCGCTACCTACGCAGCATGTCATGTCGTTCCTAAATGAGCTTTTATCTCTCTCCCCTCACCACAAATCAGATTCTTCTGAGGAGTTCCCAGTACATATCCTTTCCCCTGTGTAATTACCTTAACAAGCTCCAGCTGTTTTTATTCTCAGAAGGTTTACTCCCTGATATACAGCTGCCTACCCCCTTCGTAAGTGCAGGTCTTAAATGAGCTTTTTTCTCTGTTCCCTCACCACAACTCAGATTCTTTGGGGAGTTACCAGTACAGTACCAACCAGGAACTACTTAATTTATTAAGCTACTGATTTTCTTAATCTCAGTGGAGATATTTACTGATAAACAGCTACCTACGCAGCATGTTCATGTCCTTCCTAAATGAGCTTTTATCTCTCTCCCCTCACCACAATCAGATTCTTCTGAGGAGTTCCCAGTACATTATCCTTTCCCCTGTGTAATTACCTTAACAAGCTCCAGCTGTTTTTATTCTCAGAAGGTTTACTCCCTGATATACAGCTGCCTACCCCCTTCGTAAGTGCAGGTCCTAAATGAGCTTTTTTCTCTGTTCCCCTCACCACAATCCAGATTCTTTTGGGGAGTTACCAGTACAGTAACCAACCAGGAACTACTTAATTTATTAAGCTACTGCTTTTCTTAATCTCAGTGGAGATATTTACTGATAAACAGCTACCTACGCAGCATGTTCATGTCCTTCCTAAATGAGCATTTATCTCTCTCCCCTCACCAACAAATCAGATTCTTCTGAGGAGTTCCCAGTACATTATCCTTTCCCCTGTGTAATTACCTTAACAAGCTCCAGCTGTTTTTATTCTCAGAAGGTTCTACTCCCTGATATACAGCTGCCTACCCCCTTCGTAAGTGCAGGTCCTAAATGAGCTTTTTTCTCTGTTCCCTCACCACAATCCAGATTCTTTTGGGGAGTTACCAGTACAGTAACCAACCAGGAACTACTTAATTTATTAAGCTACTGCTTTTCTTAATCTCAGTGGAGATATTTACTGATAAACAGCTACCTACGCAGCATGTTCATGTCGTTCCTAAATGAGCTTTTACTCTCTCTCCCTCTCCACAAATCAGATTCTTCTGAGGAGTTCCCAGTACATTATCCTTTCCCCTGTGTAATTACCTTAACAAGCTCCAGCTGTTTTATTCTCAGAAGGTTTACTCCCTGATATACAGCTGCCTACCCCCTTCGTAAGTGCAGGTCCTAAATGAGCTTTTTTCTCTGTTCCCTCACCACAATCCAGATTCGTTTGGGGAGTTACCAGTACAGTAAACCATACCAGGAAGTACTTAATTTATTAAGCTACTGCTTTTCTTAATCTCAGTGGAGATTATTTACTGATAAACAGCTACCTACGCAGCATGTTCATGTCCTTCCTAAATGAGCTTTTATCTCTCTCCCCTCACCACAAATCAGATCTTCTGAGGAGTTCCCAATACATTATCCTTTCCCCTGTGTAATTCCTTAACAAGCTCCAGAACTGTTTTTATTCTCAGAAGGTTTACTCCCTGATATACAGCTGCCTTCCCCCTTCATAAGTACAGGTCCTAAATGAGCTTTTTTCTCTGTTCCCTCACCACAATCCAGATCTTTTGGGAGTTACCAGTACAGTAACCATACCAGGAAGTACTTAATTTATTAAGCTACTGCTTTTCTTAATCTCAGTGCAGATATTTACTGATAAACAGCTACCTACGCAGCATGTTCATGTCGTTCCTAATGAGCTTTTATCTCTCTCCCCTAACCACAAATCAGATTCTTCTGAGGAGTTCCCAGTACATTATCCTTTCCCTGTGTAATACCTTAACAAGCTCCAGCTGTTTTTATTCTCAGAAGGTTTACTCCCTGATATACAGCTGCCTACCCCCTTCGTAAGTGCAGGTCCTAAATGAGCTTTTTTCTCTGTTCCCTCACCACAATCCAGATTCTTTTGGGGAGTTACCAGTACAGTAACCATACCAGGAAGTACTTAATTTATTAAGCTACTGCTTTTCTAATCTCAGTGGAGATAGTTACTGATAAACAGCTACCTACGCAGCTTGTTCATGTCATTCCTAAATGAGCTTTTATCTCTCTCCCCTCACCACAAATCAGATTCTTCTGAGGAGTTCCCAGTACATTATCCTTTCCCCTGTGTAATTACCTTAACAAGCTCCAGCTCTTTTTATTCTCAGAAGATTTACTCCTTATATACAGCTGCCTAACCCCTTTGCAAGTGCAGGTCCTAAATGAGCTTTTTTCTCTGTTCCCCTCACCACAATCCAGATTCTTTTGGGGAGTTACCAGTACAGTAACCATACCAGGAAGTATTTAATTTATTAAGCTACCGCTTTTCTTAATCTCAGTGCAGATATTTACTGATAAACAGCTACCTAAGCAGCATGTTCATGTCGTTCCTAAATGAGCTTTTATCTCTCTCCCCTCACCACAAATCAGATTCTTCTGAGGAGTTCCCAGTACATTATCCTTTCCCCTGTGTAATTACCTTAACAAGCTCCAGCTGTTTTTATTCTCTGAAGGTTTACTCCCTGATATACAGCTGCCTACCCCCTTGGTTAGTGCAGGTCCTAAATGCGCTTTTTCTCTGTTCCCTCACCCACAATCCAGATTCTCTTGGGGAGTTACCAGTACAGTCACCATACCAGGAAGTACTTAATTTATTAAGCTACTGCTTTTCTTAATCTCAGTGGAGATATTTACTGATAAACAGCTACCTACGCAGCATGTTCATGTCGTTCCTAAATGAGCTTTTATCTCTCTCCCCTCACCACAAATCAGATTCTTCTGAGGAGTTCCCAGTACATTATCCTTTCCCCTGTGTAATTACCTTAACAAGCTCCAGCTGTTTTTATTCTCAGAAGGTTTACTCCCTGATATACAGCTGCCTACCCCCTTCGTAAGTGCAAGTCCTAAATGAGCTTTTTTCTCTGTTCCCTCACCACAATCCAGATTCTTTTGGGGAGTTACCAGTACAGTAACCATACCAGGAAGTACTTAATTTATTAAGCTACTGCTTTTCTTAATCTCAGTGGAGATATTTACTGATAAACAGCTACCTACGCAGCATGTTCATGTCGTTCCTAAATGAGCTTTTATCTCTCTCCCCCTCACCACAAATCAGATTCTTCTGAGGAGTTCCCAGTACATTATCCTTTCCCCTGTGTAATTACTTAACAAGCTCCAGCTGTTTTTATTCTCAGAAGGTTTACTCCCTGATATACAGCTGCCTACCCCCTTCGTAAGTGCAAGTCGTAAATGTGCTTTTTTCTCTGTTCCCTCACCACTATTCAGATTTCTTTTGGGGAGTTACCAGTACAGTAACCATACCAGGAAGTACTTAATTTATTAAGCTACTGCTTTTCTTAATCTCAGTGGAGATATTTACTGATAAACAGCTACCTACGCAGCATGTTCATGTCGTTCCTAAATGAGCTTTTATCTCTCTCCCCTCACCACAATCAGATTCTTCTGAGGAATTCCCAGTACATTATACTTTTCCCTGTGTAATTACCTTAACAAGCTCCAGCTGTTTTTATTCTCAGAAGGTTTACTCCCTGATATACAGCTGCCTACCCCCTTCGTAAGTGCAGGTCCTAAATGAGCTTTTTTCTCTGTTCCCTCACCACAATCCAGATTCTTTTGGGGAGTTACCAGTACAGTAACCATACCAGGAAGTACTTAATTTATTAAGCTACTGCTTTTCTTAATCTCAGTGGAGATATTTACTGATAAACAGCTACCTACGCAGCATGTTCATGTCGTTCCTAAATGAGCTTTTATCTCTCTCCCCTCAGCACAAATCAGATTCTTCTGAGGAGTTCCCAGTACATTATCCTTTCCCCTGTGTAATTACCTTAACAAGCTCCAGCTGTTTGTATTCTCAGAAGGTTTACTCCCTGATATACAGCTGCCTACCCCCTTCGTAAGTGCAGGTCCTAAATGAGCTTTTTTCTCTGTTCCCTC
This sequence comes from Perognathus longimembris pacificus, assembly GCF_023159225.1. Taxonomy (NCBI): domain Eukaryota; kingdom Metazoa; phylum Chordata; class Mammalia; order Rodentia; family Heteromyidae; genus Perognathus; species Perognathus longimembris. The sequence continues at coordinate 21,396 of NW_025961056.1, forward strand.
ACCACAATCCAGATTCTTTTGGGAGTTACCAGTACAGTAACCATACCAGGAAGTACTTAATTTATTAAGCTACTCCTTTTCTTAATCTCAGTGAAGATATTTACTGATAAAAAGCTACCTACGCAGCATGTTCATGTCGTTCCTAAATGAGCTTTTATCTCTCTCCCCTCACCACAAATCAGATTCTTCTGAGGAGTTCCCAGTACATTATCCTTTCCCCTGTGTAATTACCTAACAAGCTCCAGCTGTTTTTATTCTCAGAAGGTTTACTCCCTGATATACAGCTGCCTACCCCCTTCGTAAGTGCAGGTCCTAAATGAGCTTTTTTCTCTGTTCCCTCACCACAATCCAGATTCTTTTGGGGAGTTACAGTACAGTAACCATACCAGGAAGTACTTAATTTATTAAGCTACTGCTTTTCTTAATCTCAGTGGAGATATTTACTGATAAACAGCTACCTATGCAGCATGTTCATGTCGTTCCTAAATGAGCTTTTATCTCTCTCCCCTCACCACAAATCAGATTCTTCTGATTAGTTCCCAGTACATATCCTTTCCCCTGTGTAATTACCTTAACAAGCTCCAGCTGTTTTTATTCTCAGAAGGTTTACTCCTGATATACAGCTGCCTACCCCCTTCGTAGGTGCAGGTCCTAAATGAGCTTTTTTCTCTGTTCCCCTCACCACAATCCAGATTCTTTGGGAGTTACCAGTACAGTAACCATACAGGAAGTACTTAATTTATTAAGCTACTGCTTTTCTTAATCTCAGTGGAGATATTTACGGATAACAGCTACCTACGCAGCATGTTCATGTCGTTCCTAAATGAGCTTTTTTTTTTTTTTTTTTTTTTTTTGGGCCAGTCCTGGGCCTTGGACTCAGGCCTGAGCACTGTCCCTGGCTTCTTCCCGCTCAAGGCTAGCATTCTGCCACTTGAGCCACAGCGCCGCTTCTGGCCGTTTTCTGTATATGTGGTGCTGGGGAATCGAACCTAGGGCCTCGTGTATCCGAGGCAGGCACTCTTGCCACTAGGCTATATCCCAGCCCCTAAATGAGCTTTTATCTCTCTCCCCTCACCACAAATCAGATTCTTCTGAGGAGTTCCCAGTACATTATCCTTTCCCCTGTGTAATTACCTTAACAAGCTCCAGCTGTTTTTATTCTCAGAAGGTTTACTCCCTGATATACAGCTGCCTACCCCGTACGTAAGTGCAGGTCCTAAATGAGCTTTTTTCTCTGTTCCCTCACCACAATCCAGATTCTTTTGGGGAGTTACCAGTACAGTAACCATCACAGGAAGTACTTAATTTATTAAGCTACTGCTTTCCTTAATCTCCGTGGAGATATTTACTGATAAACAGCTACCTACGCAGCATGTTCATGTCGTTCCTAAATGAGCTTTTATCTCTCTCCCCTCATCACAAATCAGATTCTTCTGAGGAGTTCCCAGTACATTATCCTTTCCCCTGTGTAATTACCTTAACAAGCTACAGCTGTTTTTATTCTCAGAAGGTTTACTCCCTGATATACAGCTGCCTACCCCCTTCGTAAGTGCAGGTCCTAAATGACCTTTTTTCTCTGTTCCCTCACCACAATCCAGATTCTTTTGGGGAGTTACCAGCACAGTAATCATACCAGGAAGTTCTTAATTATTATTCTACTGCTTTTCTTAATGTCAGTGGAGATATTTACTGATAAACAGCTACCTACGCAGCATGTTCATGACGTTCCTAAATGAGCTTTTATCTCTCTCCCCTCAGCACAAATCAGATTCTTCTGAGGAGTTCCCAGTACATTATCCTTTCCCCTGTGTAATTACCTTAACAAGCTCAGCTGTTTTTATTCTCAGAAGGTTTACTCCCTGATATACAGCTGCCTACCCCCTTCGTAAGTGCAGGTCCTATATGAGCTTTTTTCTCTGTTCCCTCACCACAATCCAGATTCCTTTGGGAGTTACCAGTACAGTAACCATACCAGGAAGTACTTAATTTATTAAGCTACTGCTTTTCTAAATCTCAGTGGAGATATTTACTGATAAACAGCTACCTACGCAGCATGTTCATGTCGTTCCTAAATGAGCTTTTATCTCTCTCCCCTCACCACAATCAGATTCTTCTGAGGAGTTCCCAGTACATTATCCTTTCCCCTGTGTAATTACCTTAACAAGCTCCAGCTGTTTTTATTCTCAGAAGGTTTACTCCCTGATATACAGCTTCCTACCCACTTCGTAAGTGCAGGTCCTATTGAGCTTTTTTCTCTGTTCCCTCACTACAATCCAGATTCTTTTGGGAGTTACCAGTACAGTAACCATACCAGGAAGTACTTAATTTATTATGCTTAATCTCAGTGGAGATATTTACTGATAAACAGCTACCTACGCAGCATGTTCATGTCGTTCCTAAATGAGCTTTTATCTCTCTCCCCTCACCACAAATCAGATTCTTCTGAGGAGTTCCCAGTACATTATCCTTTCCCCTGTGTAATTACCTAACAAGCTCCAGCTGTTTTTATTCTCAGAAGGTTTATCCCTGATATACAGCTGCCCTACCCCCTTCGTAGGTGCAGGTCCTAAATGAGCTTTTTTCTCTGTTCCCTCACCACAATCCAGATTCTTTTGGGGAGTTACCAGTACAGTAACCATACCAGGAAGTACTTAATTTATTAAGCTACTGCTTTTCTTAATCTCAGTGGAGATATTTACTGATAAACAGCTACCTACGCAGCATGTTCATGTCGTTCCTAAATGAGCTTTTATCTCTCTCCCCTCACCACAAATCAGATTCTTCTGAGGAGTTCCCAGTACATTATCCTTTCCCCTGTGTAAATTACCTTAACAAGCTCCAGCTGTTTTTATTCTCAGAAGGTTTACTCCCTGATATACAGCTGCCTACCCCCTTCGTAGGTGCAGGTCCTAAATGAGCTTTTTTCTCTGTTCCCTCACCACAATCCAGATTCTTTGGGGAGTTACCAGTACAGTAACCATACCAGGAAGTACTTAATTTATTAAGCTACTGCTTTTCTTATCTCAGTGGAGATATTTACGGATAAACAGCTACCTACGCAGCATGTTCATGTCGTTCCTAAATGAGCTTTTTTTTTTTTTTTTTTTTTTTTGGCCAGTCCTGGGCCTTGGACTCAGGGCCTGAGCACTGTCCCCTGGCTTCTTCCCGCTCAAGGCTAGCATTCTGCCACTTGAGCCACAGCGCCCGCTTCTGGCCGTTTCTGTATATGTGGTGCTGGGGAATCGAACCTAGGGCCTCGTGTATCCGAGGCAGGCACTCTTGCCACGAGGCTATATCCCCAGCCCCTAAATGAGCTTTTATCTCTCTCCCCTCACCACAAATCAGATTCTTCTGAGGAGTTCCCAGTACATATCCTTTCCCCTGTGTAATTACCTTAACAAGCTCCAGCTGTTTTTATTCTCAGAAGGTTTACTCCCTGATATACAGCTGCCTAACCCCTTCGTAAGTGCAGGTCCTGAATGAGCTTTTTTCTGTGTTCCCTCACCGCAATCCAGATTCTTTTGGGGAGTTACCAGTACAGTAACCATACAGGAAGTACTTAATTTATTAAGCTACTGCTTTCCTTAATCTCAGTGGATATATTTACTGATAAACAGCTACCTACGCAGCATGTTGATGTTGTTCCTAAATGAGCTTTTATCTCTCTCCCCTCACCACAAATCAGATTCTTCTGAGGAGTTCCCAGTACATTATCCTTTCCCTGTGTAATTACCTTAACAAGCTCCAGCTGTTTTATTCTCAGAAGGTTTACTCCCTGATATACAGCTGCCTACCCCCTTCGAAAGTGCAGGTCATAAATGAGCTTTTTTCTCTGTTCCCTCACCACAATCCAGATTCTTTTGGGGAGTTACCAGTACAGTAACCATACCAGGAAGTACTTAATTTATTAAGCTACTGCTTTCCTTAATCTCAGTGGAGATATTTACTGATAAACAGCTACCTACGCAGCATGTTCATGTCGTTCCTAAATGAGCTTTTATCTCTCTCCCCTCACCACAAATCAGATTCTTCTGAGGAGTTCCCAGTACATTATCCTTTCCCCTGTGTAATTACCTTAACAAGCTCCAGCTGTTTTTATTCTCAGAAGGTTTACTCCCTGATATACAGCTGCCTACCCCCTTCGTAGGTGCAGGTCCTAAATGAGCTTTTTTCTCTGTTCCCTCACCACAATCCAGATTCTTTGGGGAGTTACCAGTACAGTAACCATACCAGGAAGTACTTAATTTATTAAGCTACTGCTTTTCTTAATCTCAGTGGAGATATTTACGGATAAACAGCTACCTCGCAGCATGTTCATGTCGTTCCTAAATGAGCTTTTTTTTTTTTTTTTTTTTTTTTGGCCAGTCCTGGGCCTTGGACTCAGGGCCTGAGCACTGTCCCTGGCTTCTTCCCGCTCAAGGCTAGCATTCTGCCCACTTGAGCCACAGCGCCGCTTCTGGCCGTTTCTGTATATGTGGTGCTGGGGAATCGAACCTAGGGCCCTCGTGTATCCGAGGCAGGCACTCTTGCCACTAGGCTAGATCCCCAGCCCCTAAATGAGCTTTTATCTCTCTCCCCTCACCACAAATCAGATTCTTCTGAGGAGTTCCCAGTACATTATCCTTTCCCCTGTGTAATTACCTTAACAAGCTCCAGCTGTTTTTATTCTCAGAAGTTTACTCCCTGATATACAGCTGCCTACCCGTACGTAAGTGCAGGTCCTAAATGACCTTTTTTTCTCTGTTCCCTCACCACAATCCAGATACTTTTGGGGAGTTACCAGTACAGTAACCATACCAGGAAGTACTTAATTTATTAAGCTACTGCTTTTCTTAATCTCAGGGGATATATTTACTGATAAACAGCTACCTACGCAGCATGTTGATGTTGTTCCTAAATGAGCTTTTATCTCTCTCCCCTCACCACAAATCAGATTCTTCTGAGGAGTTCCCAGTACATTATCCTTTCCCCTGTGTAATTACCTTAACAAGCTCCAGCTGTTTTTATTCTAAGAAGGTTTACTCCCTGATATACAGCTGCCTACCCCCCTTCGAAAGTGCAGGTCATAAATGAGCTTTTTTCTCTGTTCCCTCACCACAATCCAGATTCTTTTGGGAGTTACCAGTACAGTAACCATACCAGGAAGTACTTAATTTATTAAGCTACTGCTTTCCTTAATCTCAGTGGAGATATTTACTGATAAACAGCTACCTACGCAGCATGTTCTGTCGTTCCTAAATGAGCTTTTTATCTCTCTCCCCTCACCACAAATCAGATTCTTCTGAGGAGTTCCCAGTACATTATCCTTTCCCCTGTGTAATTACCTTAACAAGCTACAGCTGTTTTTATTCTCAGAAGGTTTACTCCCTGATATACAGCTGCCTACCCCCTTCGTAAGGCAGGTCCTACATGACCTTTTTTCTCTGTTCCCTCACCACAATCCAGATTCTTTTGGGAGTTACCAGCACAGTAATCATACCAGGAAGTTCTTAATTTATTATTCTACCCTGCTTTTCTTATGTCAGTGGATATATTTACTGATAAACAGCTACCTACGCAGCATGTTCATGACGTTCCTAATGAGCTTTTATCTCTCTCCCCTCAGCACAAATCAGATTCTTCTGAGGAGTTCCCAGTACATTATCCTTTCCCCTGTGTAATTACCTTAACAAGCTCCAGCTGTTTTATTCTCAGAAGGTTTACTCCCTGATATACAGCTGCCTACCCCCTTCGTAAGTGCAGGTCCTATATGAGCTTTTTTCTCTGTTCCCTCACCACAATCCAGATTCTTTTGGGGAGTTACCAGTACAGTAACCATACCAGGAAGTACTTTATTTATTATGCTACTGCTTTTCTTAATCTCAGTGGAGATATTTACTGATAAACAGCTACCTACGCAGCATGTTCATGTCGTTCCTAAATGAGCTTTTTATCTCTCTCCCCTCACCACAAATCAGATTCTTCTGAGGAGTTCCCAGTACATTATCCTTTCCCCTGTGTAATTACCTAACAAGCTCCAGCTGTTTTTATTCTCAGAAGGTTTACTCCCTGATATACCAGCTGCCTACCCCCTTCGTAAGTGCAGGTCCTAAATGAGCTATTTTCTCTGTTCCTCACCACAATCCAGATTCTTTTTGGGGAGTTACCAGTACAGTAACCATACCAGGAAGTACTTAATTTATTAAGCTACTGCTTTTCTTAATCTCAGTAGAGATATTTACTGATAAACAGCTACCTACGCAGCATGTTCATGTCGTTCCTAAATGAGCTTTTATCTCTCTCCCCTCACCACAAATCAGATTCTTCTGAGGAGTTCCCAGTACATTATCCTTTCCCCTGAGTAATTACCTTAACAAGCTCCAGCTGTTTTTATTCTCAGAAGGTTTACTCCCTGATATACAGCTGCCTACCCCCTTCGTAGGTGCAGGTCTAAATGAGCTTTTTTTCTCTGTTCCCTCACCACAATCCAGATTCTTTGGGGAGTTACCAGTACAGTAACCATACCAGGAAGTACTTAATTTATTAAGCTACTGCTTTCTTAATCTCAGTGGAGATATTACGGATAAACAGCTACCTACGCAGCATGTTCATGTCGTTCCTAAATGAGCTTTTTTTTTTTTTTTTTTTTTTTTTTTTTTTTTTTTTTTTTTTTTTTTTTTTGGCCAGTCCTGGGCCTTGGACTCAGGGCCTGAGCACTGTCCCTGGCTTCTTCCCGCTCAAGGCTAGCATTCTGCCACTTGAGCCACGCGCCACTTCTGGCCGTTTTCTGTATATGTGGTGCTGGGGAATCGAACCTAGGGCCTCGTGTATCCGAGGCCGGCACTCTTGCCACTAGGCTATAACCCCAGCCCTAAATGAGCTTTTATCTCTCTCCCCTCACCACAAATCAGATTCTTCTGAGGAGTTCCCAGTACATTATCCTTTCCCCTGTGTAATTACCTTAACAAGCTCCAGCTGTTTTATTCTCAGAAGGTTTACTCCCTGATATACAGCTGCCTACCCCGTACGTAAGTGCAGGTCCTAAATGACCTTTTTTCTCTGTTCCCTCACCACAATCCAGATACTTTTGGGGGAGTTACCAGTACAGTAACCATACCAGGAAGTACTTAATTTATTAAGCTACTGCTTTTCTTAATCTCAGTGGATATATTTACTGATAAAACAGCTACCTACGCAGCATGTTGATGGTTGTTCCTAAATGAGCTTTTATCTCTCTCCCCTCACCACAAATCAGATTTCTTCTGAGGAGTTCCCAGTACATTATCCTTTCCCCTGTGTAATTACCTTAACAAGCTCCAGCTGTTTTTTATTCTAAGAAGGTTTACTCCCCTGATATACAGCTGCCTACCCCCTTCGAAAGTTGCAGGTCATAAATGAGCTTTTTCTCTGTTCCCTCACCACAATCCAGATTCTTTTGGGGAGTTACCAGTACAGTAACCATACCAGGAAGTACTTAATTTATTAAGCTACTGCTTTCCTTAATCTCAGTGGAGATATTTACTGATAAACAGCTACCTACGCAGCATGTTCATGTCGTTCCTAAATGAGCTTTTATCTCTCTCCCCTCACCACAAATCAGATTCTTCTGAGGAGTTCCCAGTACATTATCCTTTCCCCTGTGTAATTACCTTAACAAGCTCCAGCTGTTTTTATTCTCAGAAGGTTTTACTCCCTGATATACAGCTGCCTACCCCCTTCGTAAGTGCAGGTCCTAAATGACCTTTTTTCTCTGTTCCCTCACCACAATCCAGATTCTTTTGGGGAGTTACCAGTACAGTAACCATACCAGGAAGTACTTATTTATTAAGCTACTGCTTTTCTAAATCTCAGTGGAGATATTTACTGATAAACAGCTACCTACGCAGCATGTTCATGTCGTTCCTAAATGAGCTTTTATCTCTCTCCCCTCACCACAAATCAGATTGTTCTGAGGAGTTCCCAGTACATTATCCTTTCCCCTGTGTAATTACCTTAACAAGCTCCAGCTGTTTTTATTCTCAGAAGGTTTACTCCCTGATATACAGCTTCCTACCCACCTCGTAAGTGCAGGTCCTAAATGAGCTTTTATTCTCTGTTCCCTCACCACAATCCAGATTCTTTTGGGGAGTTACCAGTACAGTAACCGTACCAGGAAGTACATAATTTATTAAGCTACTGCTTTTCTTAATCTCAGTGGAGATATTTACGGATAAACAGCTACCTACGCAGCATGTTCATGTCGTTCCTATATGAGCTTTTATCTCTCTCCCCTCACCACAAATCAGATTCTTCTGAGGAGTTCCAGTACATTATCCTTTCCCCTGTGTAATTACCTTAACAAGCTCCAGCTGTTTTTATTCTCAGAAGGTTTACTCCCTGATATACAGCTGCCTACCCCCCTTCGTAAGTGCAGGTCCTAAATGAGCTTTTTTCTCTGTTCCCTCAACACAACCAGATTCTTTTGGGGAGTTTACCAGTATAGTAACCATACCAGGAAGTACTTAATTTATTAAGCTACTGCTTTTCTTAATCTCAGTGGAGATATTTAATGATAAACAGCTACCTACGCAGCATGTTCATGTCGTTCCTAAATGAGCTTTTATCTCTCTCCCCTCACCACAAATCAGATTCTTCTGAGGAGTTCGCAGTACATTATCCTTTCCCCTGTGTAATTACCTTAACAAGTTCCAGCTGTTTTTATTCTCAGAAGGTTTACTCCCTGATATACAGCTGCCTACCCCCTTCGTAAGTGCAGGTCCTAAATGAGCTTTTTTCTCTGTTCCCTCACCACAATCCAGATTCTTTTGGGGAGTTACCAGTACAGTAACCATAACAGGATGTACTTAATTTATTAAGCTACTGCTTTTCTTATTCTCAGTGGACAACTTACTGATAAACAGCTACCTAGGCAGCATGTTCATGTCGTTCCTAAATGAGCTTTTATCTCTCTCCCCTCACCACAAATCAGATTCTTCTGAGGAGTTCCCAGTACATTATCCTTTCCCCTGTGTAATTACCTTAACAAGCTCCAGCTGTTTTTATTCTCAGAAGGTTTACTCCCTGATATACAGCTGCCTACCCCCTTCGTAAGTGCAGGTCCTAAATGAGCTTTTTTCTCTGTTCCCTCACCACAATCCAGATTCTTTTGGGGAGTTACCAGTACAGTAACCATACCAGGAAGTACTTAATTTATTAAGCTACTGCTTTTCTTAATCTCAGTGGAGATATTTACTGATAAACAGCTACCTACGCAGCATGTTCATGTCGTTCCTAAATGAGCTTTTATCTCTCTCCCTCACCACAAATCAGATTCTTCTGAGGAGTTCCCAGTACATTATCCTTACCCTGTGTAATTACCTTAACAAGCTCCAGCTGTTTTATTCTCAGAGGTTTACTCCCTGATATACAGCTGCCTACCCCCTTGGTAAGTGCAGGTCCTAAATGAGCTTATTTCTCTGTTCCCTCACCACAATCCAGATTCTTTTGGGGAGTTACCAGTACAGTAACCATACCAGGAAGTACCTAATATATTAAGCTACTGCTTTTCTTAATCTCAGTGGAGATATTTACTGATAAACAGCTACCTACGCAGCATGTTCATGTCGTTCCTAATGAGCTTTTATCTCTCTCCCCTCACCACAATTCAGATTCTTCTGAGGAAGTTCCCAGTGACATTATCCTTCCCCTGTGTAATTAGCTTAACAAGCTCCAGCTGTTTTTATTCTCAGAAGGTTTACTCCCTGATATACAGCTGCCTACCCGCTTCGTAAGTGCAGGTCCTAAATGAGCTTTTTTCTCTGTTCCCTCCACCACAATCCAGATTCTTTTGGGGAGTTACCAGTACAGTAACCATACCAGGAAGTACTTAATTTATTAAGCTACTGCTTTCCTTAATCTCAGTGGAGTTATTTACTGATAAACAGCTCCCTACGCAGCATGTTCATGTCCTTCGTAATGAGCTTTTATCTCTCTCCCCTCACCACAAATCAGATTCTTCTGAGGAGTTCCCAGTACATTATCCTTTCCCCTGTGTAATTACCTTAACAAGCTCCAGCTGTTTTTATTCTCAGAAGGTTTACTCCCTGATATCCAGCTGCCTACCCCCTTCGTAAGTGCAGGCCCTAAATGAGCTTTTTTCTCTGTTCCCTCACCACAATCCAGATTCTTTTGGGAGTTACCGGTACAGTAACCATACCAGGAAGTACTTAATTTATGAAGCTACTGCTTTTCTTAATCTCAGTGAAGATATGTACTGATAAACAGCTACCTACGCTTCATGTTCATGTCGTTCCTAAATGAGATTTTATCTCTCTCCCCTCACCACAAATCATATTCTTCTGAGGAGTTCCCAGTACATTATCCTTTCCCCTGTGTAATTACCTTAACAAGCTCCAGCTGTTTTTATTCTCAGAAGGTTTACTCCCTGATATACAGCTGCCTACCCCCTTCGTAAGTGCAGGTCCCTAAATGAGCTTTTTTCTCTGTTCCCTCACCACAATCCAGATTCTTTTGGGGAGTTACCAGTACAGTTACCATACCAGGAAGTACTTAATTTATTAAGCTACTGCTTTTCTTAATCTCAGTGGAGATATTTACTGATAAACAGCTACGTATGCAGCATGTTCATGTCGTTCCTAATGAGCTTTTATCTCTCTCCCCTCACCACAAATCAGATTCTTCTGAGGAGTTACCAGTACATTATCCTTTCCCCAGTGTAATTACCTTAACAAGCTCCAGCTGTTTTTTATTCTCAGAAGGTTTACTCCTGATATACAGCTGCCTACCCCCTTCGTAAGTGCAGGTCCTAAATGAGCTTTTTTCTCTGTTCCCTCACCACAATCCAGATTCTTTTGGGAGTAACCAGTACAGTATCCATACCAGGAAGTACTTAATTTATTAAGCTACTGCTTTCTTATCTCACTGGAGATATTTACTGATAAACAGCTACCTACGCAGCTTGTTCATGTCCTTCCTAAATGAGCTTTTATCTCTCTTCCCTCACCACAAATCAGATTCTTCTGAGGAGTTCCCAGTACATTATCCTTTCCCCTGTGTAATTACCTTAAGAAGCTCCATCTGTTTTTTTTCTCAGAATGTTTACTCCCTGATATACAGCTGCCTACCCCCTTCCTAAGTGCAGGTCTATATGAGCTTTTTTGTCTGTTCCCTCACCACAATCCAGATTCTTTTGGGGAGTTACCAGTACAGTAACCATACCAGGAAGTACTTAATTTATTAATCTACTGCTTTTCTTAATCTCAGTGGAGATAATTTACTGATAAACAGTTACCTACGCAGCATGTTCATGTCGTTCCTAAATGACCTTTTATCTCTCTCCCCTCACCACAAATCAGATTCTTCTGAGGAGTTCCCGGTACATTATCCTTTCCCCTGTGTAATTACCTTAACAAGCTCCAGCTGTTTTTATTCTCAGAAGGATTACTCCCCTTATATACAGCTGCCTACCCCCTTCGTAAGTGCAGGTCCTAAATCAGCTTTTTCTCTGTTCCCCTCACCACAATCCAGATTCTTTTGGGGAGTTACCAGTACAGTAATTCATACCAGGAAGTACTTAATTTATTAAGCTACTGCTTTCTTAATCTCAGTGGAGATATTTACTGATAAACAGCTACCTACGCAGCATGTTCATGTCGTTCCTAAATGAGCTTTTATCTCTCTCCCCTCACCACAAATCAGATTCTTCTTAGGAGTTCCCAGTACATTATCCTTTCCCCTGTGTTATTACCTTATACAAGCTCCAGCTGTTTTATTCTCAGGAGGTTTACTCCCTGATATACAGCTGCCTACCCCCTTGGTAAGTGCAGGTCCTAAATGAGCTTTTTTCTCTGTTCCCTCACCACAATCCAGATTCTTTTGGGGAGTTAACCAGTACAAGTAACCATACCAGGAAGTACTTAATTATTAAGCTACTGCTTTTCTTAATCTCAGTGGAGATATTTACTGATAAACAGCTACCTACGCAGCATGTTCATGTCATTCCTAAATGAGCTTTTACTCTCTCCCCTCACCCACAAATCAGATTCTTCTGAGGAGTTCCCAGTACATTATCCTTTCCCTGTGTAATTACCTTAACAAGCTCCAGCTGTTTTTATTCTAAGAAGGTTTACTCCCTGATATACAGCTGCCTAACCCCTTCGTAAGTGCAGGTCCTGAATGAGCTTTTTTCTCTGTTCCCTCACCACAATCCAGATTCTTTTGGGGAGTTACCAGTACAGTAACCATACCAGGAAGTACTTAATTTATTATGCTACTGCTTTTCTTAATCTCAGTGGAGATATTTACTGATAAACAGCTACCTACGCAGCATGTTCATGTCGTTCCTAAATGAGCTTTTATCTCTCTCCCCTCACCACAAATCAGATCTTCTGAGGAGTTCCCAGTACATTATCCTTTCCCCTGTGTAATTACCCTTAACAAGCTCCAGCTGTTTTTATTCTCAGAAGGTTTACTCCCTGATATACAGCTGCTACCCCCTTCGTAAGTGCAGGTCCTAATTGAGCTTTTTTCTCTGTTCCCTCACCACAATCCAGATTCTTTTGGGGAGTTACCAGTACAGTAACCATACCAGGAAGTACTTAATTTATTATGCTACTGCTTTTCTTAATCTCAGTGGAGATATTTACTGATAAACAGCTACCTACGCAGCATGTTCATGTCGTTCCTAATGAGCTTTTATCTCTCTCCCCTCACCACAAATCAGATTCTTCTGAGGAGTTCCCAGTACATTATCCTTTCCCCTGTGTAATTACCTTAACAAGCTCAGCTGTTTTTATTCTCAGAAGGTTTACTCCCTGATATACAGCTGCCTACCCCCTTCGTAAGTGCAGGTCCTGAATGAGCTTTTTTCTCTGTTCCCTCACCACGATCCAGATTCTTTTGGGGAGTACCAGTACAGTAAACATACCAGGAAGTACTTAATTTATTATGCTACTGCTTTTCTAATCTCAGTGGAGATATTTACTGATAAACAGCTACCTACGCAGCATGTTCATGTCGTTCCTAAATGAGCTTTATCTCTCTCCCCTCACCACAAATCAGATTCTTCTGAGGAGTTCCCAGTACATTATCCTTTCCCCTGTGTAATTACCTTAACAAGCTCCAGCTTTTTTTATTCTCAGAAGGTTTACACCCTGATATACAGCTGCCTCCCCCTTCGTAAGTGCAGGTCCTAAATGAGCTTTTTCTCTGTTCCCTCACCACAATCCAGATTCTTTTGGGGAGTTACCAGTACAGTAACCATACCAGGAAGTACTTAATTTATTAAGCTACTGCTTTTCTTAATCTCAGTGGAGATATTTACTGATAAACAGCTACCTACGCAGCATGTTCATGTCGTTCCTAAATGAGCTTTTATCTCTCTCCCCTCACCAAAAATCAGATTCTTCTGAGGAGTTCCCAGTACATTATCCTTTCCCTGTGTATATTACCTTAACAAGCTCCAGCTGTTTTTATTCTCAGAAGTTTACTCCCTGATATACAGCTGCCTACCCCCTTCGTAAGTGCAGGTCCTAAATGAGCTTTTTTCTCTGTTCCCTCACCACAATCCAGATTCTTTTGGGGAGTTACCAGTACAGTAACCATACCAGGAAGTACTTAATTTATTAAGCTACTGCTTTCTTAATCTCAGTGGAGATATTTACTGATAAACAGCTACCTACGCAGCACGTTCATGTCGTTCCTAAATGAGCTTTTATCTCTCTCCCCTCACCACAAATCAGATTCTTCTGAGGAGTTCCCAGTACATTAATCCATTCCCCTGTGTAATTACCTTAACAAGCTCCAGCTGTTTTTATTCTCAGAAGGTTTACTCCCTGATATACAGCTGCCTACCCCCTTCGTAAGTGCAGGTCCTAAATGAGCTTTTTTCTCTGTTCCCTCACCACAATCCAGATTCCTTTGGGGAGTTACCAGTACAGTAACCATACCAGGAAGTACTTAATTTATTAAGCAACTGCTTTTCTTAATCTCAGTGGAGATATTTACTGATAAACAGCTACCTACGCAGCATGTTCATGTCGTTCCTAAATGAGCTTTTATCTCTCTCCCCTCACCACAAATCAGATTCTTCTGAGGAGTTCCCAGTACATTATCCTTTCCCCTGTGTAATTACCTTAACAAGCTCCAGCTGTTTTTATTCTCAGAAGGTTTACTCCCTGATATACAGCTGCCTACCCCCTTCGTAAGTGCAGGTTCCTAAATGAGCTTTTTTCTCTGTCCCTCACCACAATCCAGATTCTTTTGGGGAGTTACCAGTACAGTAACCATACCAGGAAGTACTTAATTATTAAGCTACTGCTTTTCTTAATCTCAGTGGAGATATTTACTGATAAACAGCTACCTACGCAGCATGTTCATGTCTGTTCCTAAATGAGCTTTTATCTCTCTCCCCTCACCACAAATCAGATTCTTCTGGGTAGTTCCCAGTACATTATCCTTTCCCCTGTGTAATTACCTTAACAAGCTCCAGCTGTTTTTATTCTCAGAAGGTTTACTCCCTGATATACAGCTGCCTACCCCCCTTGGTAAGTGCAGGTCCTAATGAGCTTTTTTCTCTGTTCCCTCCACAATCCAGATTCTTTTGGGGAGTTACCAGTACAGTAACCATACCAGGAAGTACTTAAATTTATTAACCTACTGCTTTTCTTAATCTCAGTGGAGATATATTTAACTGATAAACAGCTACCTACGCAGCATGTTCATGTCGTTCCTAAATGAGCTTTATCTCTCTCCCCTCACCACAAATCAGATTCTTCTGAGGAGTTCCCAGTACATTATCCTTTCCCCTGTGTAATTACCTTAACAATGCTCAGCTGTTTTTATCTCAGAAGGTTTACTCCCTGATATACAGCTGCCTAACCCCTTGGTAACTGCAGGTCCTAAATGAGCTTTTTTCTCTGTTCCCTCACCACAATCCAGATTCTTTTGGGGAGTTACCAGTACAGTAACCATCCAGGAAGTACTTAATTTATTAAGCTACTGCTTTTCTTAATCTCAGTGGAGATATTTACTGATAAACAGCGACCTACGCAGCATGTTCATGTCGTTCCTAAATGAGCTTTTATCTCTCTCCCCTCACCACAAATCAGATCTTCTGAGGAGTTCCCAGTACATTATCCTTTCCCCTGTGTATTACCTTAACAAGCTCAGCTGTTTTTATTCTCAGAAGGTTTACTCCCTGATATACAGCTGCCTACCCCTTCGTAAGTGCAGGTCCCTAAATGAAGCTTTTTTCTCTGTTCCCTCACCACAATCCAGATTCTTTTGGGGAGTTACCAGTACAGTAACCATACCAGGAAGTACTTAATTTATTAAGCTACTGCTTTCTTAATCTCAGTGGAGATATTTACTGATAAACAGCTACCTACGCGCATGTCATGTCGTTCCTAAATGAGCTTTTATCTCTCTCCCCTCACCACAAAATCAGATTCTTCTGAGGAGTTCCCAGTACATTATCCTTTCCCCTGTGTAATTACCTTAACAAGCTCCAGCTGTTTTTATTCTCAGAAGGTTTACTCCCTGATATACAGCTGCCTACCCCTTTGGTAAGTGCAGGTCCTAAATGAGCTTTTTTCTCTGTTCCCTCACCACAAATCCAGATTCTTTTGGGGAGTTACCAGTACAGTAACCATACCAGGAAGTACTTAAATTATTAAGCTACTGCTTTTCTTAATCTCAGTGGAGATATTTACTGATATACCAGCTACCTACGCAGCATGTTCATGTCGTTCCTAAATGAGCTTTTATCTCTCTCCCCGCACCACAAATCAGATTCTTCTGAGGAGTTCCCAGTACATTATCCTTTCCCCTGTGTAATTACCTTAACAAGCTCCAGCTGTTTTTATTCTCAGAGGTTTACTCCTGATATACAGCTGCCTAACCCCTTGGTAAAATGCAGGTCCTAAATGAGCTTTTTTCTCTGTTCCCTCACCACAATCCAGATTCTTTCGGGGAGTTACCAGTACAGTAACCATACCAGAAGTACTTAATTTATTAAGCTACTGCTTTTCTTATCTCAGTGGAGATATTTACTGATAAACAGCTACCTACGCAGCGATGTTCATGTCGTTCCTAAATGAGCTTTTATCTCTCTCCCCTCACCACAAATCAGATTCTTCTGAGGAGTTCCCAGTACAATATCCTTTCCCCTGTGTAATTACCTTAACAAGCTCCAGCTGTTTTTATTCTCAGAAGGTATACTCCCTGATATACAGCTGCCTACCCCCTTCGTAGTGCAAGTCCTAAATGAGCTTTTTTCTCTGTTCCCTCACCACTATCCAGATTCTTTTGGGGAGTTACCAGTACAGTAACCATACCAGGAAGTACTTAATTTATTAAGCTACTGCTTATCTTAATATCAGTGGAGATATTTACTGATAAACAGCTACCTACGCAGCATGTTTCATTTCGTTCCTAAATGAGATTTTATCTCTCACCCCTCACCACAAATCAGATTCTCTGAAGAGTTCCCAGTACATTATCCTTTCCCCTGTGTAATTAACTTAACAAGCTCCAGCTGCTTTTATTCTGAGAAGGTTTGCTCCCTGATATACAGCTGCCTACCCCCTTCGTAGTGCAGGTCCTAAATGAGCTTTTTTCTCTGTTCCCTCACCACAATCCAGATTCTTTTAGGGAGTTACCAGTACAGTAACCATACCAGGAATTACTTAATTTATTAAGCTACTGCTTTTCTTAATCTCAGTGGAGATATTTACTGATAAACAGCTACTAAGCAGCATGTTCATGTCGTTCCTAAATGAGCTTTTATCTCTCTCTCCTCACCAGAATCAGATTCTTCTGAGGAGTTCCCAGTACATTTACCTTTCCCCTGTGTAATTACCTTAACAAGCTCCAGCTGTTT
Source organism: Perognathus longimembris pacificus (assembly GCF_023159225.1). NCBI lineage: Eukaryota > Metazoa > Chordata > Mammalia > Rodentia > Heteromyidae > Perognathus > Perognathus longimembris. The sequence continues at coordinate 38,254 of NW_025961056.1, forward strand.
TATTCTCAGAAGGTTTACTCCCTGATATACAGCTGCCTAACCCCTTGGTAAGTGCAGGTCCCAAATGAGCTTTTTTCTCTGTTCCCTCAACCACAATCCAGATTCTTTTGGGGAGTTACCAGTACAGTAACCATACCAGGAAGTACTTAATTTATTAAGCTACTGCTTTTCTTAATCTCAGTGGAGATATTTACTGATAAACAGCGACCTACGCAGCATGTTCATGTCGTTCCTAAATGAGCTTTTATCTCTCTCCCCTCACCACAAATCAGATTCTTCTGAGGAGTTCCCAGTACATTATCCTTTCCCCTGTGTAATTACCTTAACAAGCTCCAGCTGTTTTTATTCTCAGAAGGTTTACTCCCTGATATACAGCTGCCTACCCCCTTCGTAAGTGCAGGTCCTAAATGAGCTTTTTTCTCTGTTCCCTCACCACAATCCAGATTCTTTTGGGGAGTTACCAGTACAGTAACCATACCAGGAAGTACTTAATTATTAAGCTACTGCTTTTCTTAATCTCAGTGGAGATATTTACTGATAAACAGCTACCTACGCAGCATGTTCATGTCGTTCCTAAATGAGCTTTTATCTCTATCCCCTCACCACAAATCAGATTCTTCTGAGGAGTTCCCAGTACAATATCCTTTCCCCTGTGTAATTACCTTAACAGGCTCCAGCTGTTTTTATTCTCAGAAGGTTTACTCCCTGATATACAGCTGCCTACCCCCTTCGTAAGTGCAAGGCCTAAATGAGCTTTTTCTCTGTTCCCTCACCACTATCCAGATTCTTTTGGGGAGTTACCAGTACAGTAACCATACCAGGAAGTACTTAATTTATTAAGCTACTGCTTTTCTTAATCTCAGTGGAGATATTTACTGATAAACTGCTACCTACGCAGCATGTTCATGTCGTTCCTAAATGAGCTTTTATCTCTCTCCCCTCACCACAAATCAGATTCTTCTGAGGAGTTCCCAGTACATTATCCTTTCCCCTGTGTAATTACCTTAACAAGCTCCAGCTGTTTTTATTCTCAAAAGGTTTACTCCCCTGATATACAGCTGCCTAACCCCTTCGTAAGTGCAGGTCCTAAATGAGCTTTATTCTCTGTTCCCTCACCAAAATCCAGATTATTTTGGGGAGTTACCAGTACAGTAACCATACCAGGAAGTACTTAATTTATTAAGCTTCTGCTTTTCTTAATCTCAGTGGAGATATTTACTGAATTAAACAGCTACCTACGCAGCATGTTCATGTCGTTCCTAAATGAGCTTTTATCTCTCTCCCCTCACCACAATCAGATTCTTCTGAGGAGTTCCCAGTACATTATCCTTTCCCCTGTGTAATTACCTTAACAAGCTCCAGGTGTTTTTATTCTCAGAAGGTTTTACTCCCTGATATACAGTTGCCTACCCCCTTAGTAAGTGGAGGTCCTAAATGAGCTTTTTTCTCTGTTCCCTCACCACAATCCAGATTCTTTTGGGGAGTTACCAGTACAGTAAACCATACCCGGAAGTACTTAATTTATTAAGCTACTGCTTTTCTTAATCTCAGTGGAGATATTTACTGATAAACAGCTACCTACGCAGCATGTTCATGTCGTTCCTAAATGAGCTTTTATCTCTCTCCCCTCACCACAAATCAGATTCTTCTGAGGAGTTCCCAGTACATTTTCCTTTCCCTGTGTAATTACCTTAACAAGCTCCAGGTGTTTTTATTCTCAGAAGGTTTACTCCCTGATATACAGTTCCCTACCCCCTTCGTAAGTGGAGGTCCTAAATGAGCTTTTTTCTCTGTTCCCTCACCACAATCCAGATTCTTTTGGGGAGTTACCAGTACAGTAACCATACCAGGAAGTACTTAATTTATTAAGCTACTGCTTTTCTTAATCTCAGTGGAGATATTTACTGATAAACAGCTACCTACGCAGCATGTTCATGTCGTTCCTAAATGAGCTTTTATCTCTCTCCCCTCACCACAAATCAGATTCTTCTGAGGAGTTCCCAGTACATTATCCTTTCCCCTGTGTAATTACCTTAACAAGCTCCAGCTGTTTTTCTTCTCAGAAGGTTTACTCCCTGATATACAGCTGCCCTACCCACTTCGTAATTGCAGGTCCTGAATGAGCTTTTTTCTCTGTTCCCTCACCACAATCCAGATACTTTTGGGGAGTTACCAGTACAGTAACCATACCAGGAAGTACTTAATTTATTAAGCTACTGCTTTTCTTAATCTCAGTGAGATATTTATTGATAAACAGCTACCTACGCAGCATGTCATGTCGTTCCTAAATGAGCTTTATCTCTCTCCCCTCACCACAAATCAGATTCTTCTGAGGAGTTCCCAGTACATTATCCTTTCCCCTGTGTAATTACCTTAACAAGCTCCAGGTGTTTTTATTCTCAGAAGGTTTTACTCCCTGATATACAGTTGCCTACCCCCTTCGTAAGTGCAGGTCCTAAATGAGCCTTTTTCTCTGTTCCCTCACCACAATCCAGATTCTTTTGGGGAGTTACCAGTACAGTAACCATACCAGGAAGGTACTTACTTTATTAAGCTACTGCTTTTCTTAATCTCAGTGGAGATATTTACTGATAAACAGCTACCTACGCAGGATGTTCATGTCGTTCCTAAATGAGCTTTTATCTCTCTCCCCTCACCACAAATCAGATTCTTCTGAGGAGATCCCAGTACATTATCCTTTCCCCTGTGTAATTACCTTTAACAAGCTCCAGCTGTTTTTATTCTCAGAAGGTTTACTCCCTGATATACAGCTGCCTACCCCCTTCGTAATTGCAGGTCTGAATGAGCTTTTTTCTCTGTTCCCTCACCACAATCCAGATTCTTTTGGGGAGTTAACAGTACAGTAACCATACCAGGAAGTACTTAATTATTAAGCTACTGCTTTTCTTAATCTCAGTGGAGATATTTACGGATAAACAGCTACCTACGCAGCATGTTCATGTCGTCCTAAATGAGCTTTTATCTCTCTCCCCTCACCACAAATCAGATTCTTCTGAGGAGTTCCCAGTGCATTATCCTTTCCCTGTGTAATTACCTTAACAAGCTCCAGCTGTTTTTATCCTCAGAAGGTTTACTCCCTGATATACAGCTGCCTACCCCCTTCGTAAGTGCAGGTCCTAAATGAACTTTCTTCTCTGTTCCCTCAGCACAATCCAGATTCTTTTGGGGAGTTACAGGTACAGTAACCATACCAGGAGTACTTAATTTATTAAGCTACTGCTTTTCTTAATCTCAGTGGAGATATTTACTGATAAACAGCTACCTACGCAGCATGTTCATGTAGTTCCTAAATGAGCTTTATC
>NW_025961057.1:0-53640 GCF_023159225.1 Perognathus longimembris pacificus
AAGCTCCAGCTGTTTTTATTCTCAGAAGATTTACTCCTGAAATACAGCTGCCTACCCCCTTCGTAAGTGCAGGTCCTAAATGAGCTTTTTTCTCTGTTCCCTCACCACAATCCAGATTCTTTTGGGGAGTTACCAGTACAGTAACCATACCAGGAAGTACTTAATTTATTAACCTACTGCTTTTCTTAATCTCAGTGGAGATATTTACTGATAAACAGCTACCTAAGTAGCATGTTCATGTCGTTCCTAAATGAGCTTTTATCTCTCTCCCCTCACCACAAATCAGATTCTTCTGAGGAGTTCCCAGTACATTATCCTTTCCCCTGTGTAATTACCTTAACAAGATCCAGCTGTTTTTATTCTCAGAAGGTTTAGTCCCTGATATACAGCTGCCTACCCCCTTCGTAAGTGCAGGTCCTAAATGAGCTTTTTTCTCTGTTCCCTCACCACAATCCAGATTCTTTTGGGGAGTTACCAGTACAGTAACCATACCAGGAAGTACTTAATTTATTAAGCTACTGCTTTTCTTAATCTCAGTGGAGATATTTACTGATAAACAGCTACCTACGCAGCATGTTCATGTCGTTCCTAAATGAGCTTTTATCTCTCTCCCCTCACCACAAATCAGATTCTTCTGAGGAGTTCCCAGTACATTATCCTTTCCCCTGTGTAATTACCTTAACAAGCTGCAGCTGTTTTTATTCTCAGAAGGTTTACTCCCTGATATACAGCTGCCTACCCCCTTCGTAAGTGCAGGTCCTAAATGAGCTTTTTTCTCTGTTCCCTCACCACAATCCAGATTCTTTTGGGGAGTTACCAGTACAGTAACCATACCACGAAGTACTTAATTTATTAAGCTACTGCTTTTCTTAATCTCAGTGGAGATATTTACTGATAAACAGCTACCTACGCAGCATGTTCATGTCGTTCCTACATGAGCTTTTATCTCTCTCCCCTCACCACAAATCAGATTCTTCTGAGGAGTTCCCAGTACATTATCCTTTCCCCTGTGTAATTACCTTAACAAGATGCAGCTGTTTTTATTCTCAGAAGCTTTACTCCCTGATATACAGCTGCCTAACCCCTTCGTAAGTGCAGGTCCTAAATGAGCTTTTTTCTCTGTTCCCTCACCACAATCCAGATTCTTTTGGGGAGTTACCAGTACAGTAACCATACCAGGAAGTACTTAATTTATTAAGCTACTGCTTTTTCTAAAGCTCAGTGGAGATATTTACTGATAAACAGCTACCTACGCAGCATGTTCATGTCGTTCCTAAATGAGCTTTTATCTCTCTCCCCTCACCACAAATCAGATTCTTCTGAGGAGTTCCCAGTACTTTATCCTTTCTCCTGTGTAATTACCTTAACAAGCTCCAGCTGTTTTTATTCTCAGAAGGTTTACTTCCTGATATACTGCTGCCTACCCCCTTCGTAAGTGCAGTTCGTAAATGAGCTTTTTCTCTCTTCCCTCACCACAATCCAGATTCTTTTGGGGAGTTACCAGTACAGTAACCATACCAGGACGTACTTAATTTATTAAGCTACTGCTTTTCTTAATCTCTGTGGAGATATTTACTGATAAACAGCTACCTACGCAGCATGTTCATGTCGTTCCTAAATGAGCTTTTATCTCTCTCCCCTAACCACAAATCAGATTCTTCTGAGGAGTTCCCAGTACATTATCCTTTCCCCCTGTGTAATTACCTTAACAAGCTCCAGCTGTTTTTATTCTCAGAATCTTTACTCCCTGATATACAGCTGCCTACCCCCTTCGAAAGTGCAGGTCCTAAATGAGCTTTTTTCTCTGTTCCCTCACCAAAATCAGATTTTTTGGGGAGTTACCAGTACAGTAACCATACCAGGAAGTACTTAATTTATTAAGCTACTGCTTTTCTAAAGCTTAGTGGATTTATTTACTGATAAACAGCTACCTACGCAGCATGTTCATGTCGTTCCTAAATGAGCTTTTATCTCTCTCCCCTCACCACAAATCAGATTCTTCTGAGGAGTTCCCAGTACTTTATCCTTTCTCCTGTGTAATTACCTTAACAAGCTCCAGCTGTTTTTATTCTCAGAAGGTTTACTCCCTGATATACAGCTGCCTACCCCCTTCGTAAGTGCAGGTCCTAAATGAGCTTTTTTCTCTGTTCCCTCACCACAATCCAGATTCTTTTGGGGAGTTACCAGTACAGTAACCATACCAGGAAGTACTTAATTTATTAAGCTACTGCTTTTCTTAATCTCAGTGGAGATATTTACTGATAAACAGCTACCTACGCAGCATGTTCATGTCGTTCCTAAATGAGCTTTTATCTCTCTCCCCTCACCACAAATCAGATTCTTCTGAGGAGTTCCCAGGACATTATCCTTTCCCCTGTGTAATTACCTTAACAAGCTCCAGCTGTTTTATTCTCAGAAGGTTTACTCCCTTATATACAGCTGCCTAACCCCTTCGTAAGTGCAGGTCCTAAATGAGCTTTTTTCTCTGTTCCCTCACCACAATCCAGATTCTTTTTGGGAGTTACCAGTACAGTAAACATACCAGGAAGTACTTAATTTATTAAGCTACTGCTTTTCTTAATCTCAGTGGAGATATTTACTGATAAACAGCTACCTACGCAGCATGTTCATGTCGTTCCTAAATGAGCTTTTATCTCTCTCCCCTCACCACAAATCAGATTCTTCTGAGGAGTTCCCAGTACTTTATCCTTTCTCCTGTGTAATTACCTTAACAAGCTCCAGCTGTTTTTATTCTCAGAAGGTTTACTCCCTGATATACAGCTGCCTACCCCCTTCGTAAGTGCAGGTCCTAAATGAGCTTTTTTCTCTGTTCCCTCACCACAATCCAGATTCTTTTGGGGAGTTACCAGTACAGTAACCATACCAGGAAGTACTTAATTTATTAAGCTACTGCTTTTCTTAATCTCAGTGGAGATATTTACTGATAAACAGCTACCTACGCAGCATGTTCATGTCGTTCCTAAATGAGCTTTTATCTCTCTCCCCTCACCACAAATCAGATTCTTCTGAGGAGTTCCCAGTACATTATCCTTTCCCCTGTGTAATTACCTTAACACGATCCAGCTGTTTTTATTCTCAGAAGGTTTAGTCCCTGATATACAGCTGCCTACCCCCTTCGTAAGTGCAGGTCCTAAATGAGCTTTTTTCTCTGTTCCCTCACCACAATCCAGATTCTTTTGGGGAGTTACCAGTACAGTAACCATACCAGGAAGTACTTAATTTATTAAGCTACTGCTTTTCTTAATCTCAGTGGAGATATTTACTGATAAACAGCTACTTACGCAGCATGTTCATGTCGTTCCTAAATGAGCTTTTATCTCTCTCCCCTCACCACAAATCAGATTCTTCTGAGGAGTTCCCAGTACATTATCCTTTCCCCTGTGTAATTACCTTAACAAGCTGCAGGTGTTTTTATTCTCAGAAGGTTTACTCCCTGATATACAGCTGCCTACCCCCTTCGTAAGTGCAGGTCCTAAATGAGCTTTTTTCTCTGTTCCCTCACCACAATCCAGATTCTTTTGGGGAATTACCAGTACAGTAACCATACCAGGAAGTACTTAATTTATTAAGCTACTGCTTTTCTTAATCTCAGTGGAGATATTTACTGATAAACAGCTACCTACGCAGCATGTTCATGTCGTTCCTAAATGAGCTTTTATCTCTCTCCCCCTCACCACAAATCAGATTCTTCTGAGGAGTTCCCAGTACATTATCCTTTCCCCTGTGTAATTACCTTAACAAGATGCAGCTGTTTTTATTCTCAGAAGCTTTACTCCCTGATATACAGCTGCCTAACCCCTTCGTAAGTGCAGGTCGTAAATGAGCTTTTTTCTCTGTTCCCTCACCACAATCCAGATTCTTTTGGGGAGTTACCAGTACAGTAACCATACCAGGATGTACTTAATTTATTAAGCTACTGCTTTTCTAAAGCTCAGTGGAGATATTTACTGATAAACAGCTACCAACGCAGCATGTTCATGTCGTTCCTAAATGAGCTTTTATCTCTCTCCCCTCACCACAAATCAGATTCTTCTGAGGAGTTCCCAGTACTTTATCCTTTCTCCTGTGTAATTACCTTAACAAGCTCCAGCTGTTTTATTCTCAGAAGGTTTACTCCCTGATATACTGCTGCTACCCCCTTCGTAAGTGCAGTTCGTAAATGAGCTTTTTTCTCTCTTCCCTCACCACAATCCAGATTCTTTTGGGGAGTTACCAGTACAGTAACCATACCAGGACGTACTTAATTTATTAAGCTACTGCTTTTCTTAATCTCTGTGGAGATATTTACTGATAAACAGCTACCTACGCAGCATGTTCATGTCGTTCCTAAATGAGCTTTTATCTCTCTCCCCTAACCACAAATCAGATTCTTCTGAGGAGTTCCCAGTACATTATCCTTTCCCCTGTGTAATTACCTTAACAAGCTCCAGCTGTTTTTATTCTCAGAATCTTTACTCCCTGATATACAGCTGCCTACCCCCTTCCAAAGTGCAGGTCCTAAATGAGCTTTTTTCTCTGTTCCCTCACCAAAATCCAGATTCATTTGGGGAGTTACCAGTACAGTAACCATACCAGGAAGTACTTAATTTATTAAGCTACTGCTTTTCTAAAGCTCAGTGGATTTATTTACTGATAAACAGCTACCTACGCAGCATGTTCATGTCGTTCCTAAATGAGCTTTTATCTCTCTCCCCTCACCACAAATCAGATTCTTCTGAGGAGTTCCCAGTACATTATCCTTTCCCCTGTGTAATTACCTTAACAAGCTGCAGCTGTTTTTATTCTCAGAAGCTTTACTCCTGATATACAGCTGCCTACCCCCTTCGTAAGTGCAGGTCCTAAATGAGCTTTTTTCTCTGTTCCCTCACCACAATCCAGATTCTTTTGGGGAGTTACCAGTACAGTAACCATACCAGGAAGTACTTAATTTATTAAGCTACTGCTTTTCTAAAGCTCAGTGGAGATATTTACTGATAAACAGCTACCTACGCAGCATGTTCATGTCGTTCCTAAATGAGCTTTATCTCTCTCCCCTCACCACAAATCAGATTCTTCTGAGGAGTTCCCAGTACTTTATCCTTTCTCCTGTGTAATTACCTTAACAAGCTCCAGCTGTTTTTATTCTCAGAAGGTTTACTCCCTGATATACAGCTGCCTACCCCCTTCGTAAGTGCAGGTCCTAAATGAGCTTTTGTCTCTGTTCCCTCACCACAATCCAGATTCTTTTGGGGAGTTACCAGTACAGTAACCATACCAGGAAGTACTTAATTTATTAAGCTACTGCTTTTCTTAATCTCAGTGGAGATATTTACTGATAAACAGCTACCTACGCAGCATGTTCATGTCGTTCCTAAAGGAGCTTTTATCTCTCTCCCCTCACCACAAATCAGATTCTTCTGAGGAGTTCCCAGTACATTATCCTTTCCCCTGTGTAATTACCTTAACAAGCTCCAGCTGTTTTTATTCTCAGAAGGTTTACTCCCTTATATACAGCTGCCTAACCCCTTCGTAAGTGCAGGTCCTAAATGAGCTTTTTTCTCTGTTCCCTCACCACAATCCAGATTCTTTTTGGGAGTTACCAGTACAGTAACCATACCAGGAAGTACTTAATTTATTAAGCTACTGCTTTTCTTAATCTCAGTGGAGATATTTACTGATAAACAGCTACCTACGCAGCATGTTCATGTCGTTCCTAAATGAGCTTTTATCTCTCTCCCCTCACCACAAATCAGATTCTTCTGAGGAGTTCCCAGTACTTTATCCTTTCTCCTGTGTAATTACCTTAACAAGCTCCAGCTGTTTTTATTCTCAGAAGCTTTACTCCCTGATATACAGCTGCCTACCCCCTTCGTAAGTGCAGGTCCTAAATGAGCTTTTTTCTCTGTTCCCTCACCACAATCCAGATTTTTTGGGGAGTTACCAGTACAGAAACCATACCAGGAAGTACTTAATTTATTAAGCTACTGCTTTTCTTAATCTCAGTGGAGATATTTACTGATAAACAGCTACCTACGCAGCATGTTCATGTCGTTCCTAAATGAGCTTTTATCTCTCTCCCCTCACCACAAATCAGATTCTTCTGAGGAGTTCCCAGTACATTATCCTTTCCCCTGTGTAATTACCTTAACAAGCTCCAGCTGTTTTTATTCTCAGAAGGTTTACTCCCTTATATACAGCTGCCTACCCCCCTTCGTAAGTGCAGGTCCTAAATGAGCTTTTTTCTCTGTTCCCTCACCACAATCCAGATTCTTTTTGGGAGTTACCAGTACAGTAACCATACCAGGAAGTACTTAATTTATTAAGCTACTGCTTTTCTTAATCTCAGTGGAGATATTTACTGATAAACAGCTACCTACGCAGCATGTTCATGTCGTTCCTAAATGAGCTTTTATCTCTCTCCCCTCACCACAAATCAGATTTTTCTGAGGAGTTCCCAGTACATTATCCTTTCCCCTGTGTAATTACCTTAACAAGCTGCAGCTGTTTTTATTCTCAGAAGGTTTACTCCCTGATATACAGCTGCCTACCCCCTTCGTAAGTGCAGGTCCTAAATGAGCTTTTTTCTCTGTTCCCTCACCACAATCCAGAATCTTTTGGGGAGTTACCAGTACAGTAACCATACCAGGAAGTACTTAATGTATTAACCTACTGCTTTTCTTAATCTCAGTGGAGATATTTACTGATAAACAGCTACCTAAGTAGCATGTTCATGTCGTTCCTAAATGAGCTTTTATCTCTCTCCCCTCACCACAAATCAGATTCTTCTGAGGAGTTCCCAGTACATTATCCTTTCCACTGTGTAATTACCTTAACAAGCTCCAGCTGTTTTTATTCTCAGAAGGTTTAGTCCCTGATATACAGCTGCCTACCCCCCTCGTAAGTGCAGGTCCTAAATGAGCTTTTTTCTCTGTTCCCTCACCACAATCCAGATTCTTTTGGGGAGTTACCAGTACAGTAATCATACCAGGAAGTACTTAATTTATTAAACTACTGCTTTTCATAATCTCAGTGGAGATATTTACTGATAAACAGCTACCTACGCAGCATGTTCATGTCGTTCATAAATGAGCTTTTATCTCTCTCCCCTCACCACAAATCAGATTCTTCTGAGGAGTTCCCAGTACATTATCCTTTCCCCTTGTAATTACCTTAACAAGCTGCAGCTGTTTTTATTCTCAGAAGCTTTACTTCCTGATATACAGCTGCCTACCCCCTTCGTAATTGCAGGTCCTAAATGAGCTTTTTTCTCTGTTCCCTCACCACAATCCAGATTCTTTTGGGGAGTTACCAGTACAGTAACCATACCAGGAAGTACTTAATTTATTAAGCTACTGCTTTTCTTAATCTCAGTGGAGATATTTACTGATAAACAGCTACCTACGCAGCATGTTCATGTCGTTCCTAAAGGAGCTTTTATCTCTCTCCCCTCACCACAAATCAGATTCTTCTGAGGAGTTCCCAGTACATTATCCTTTCCCCTGTGTAATTACCTTAACAAGCTCCAGCTGTTTTTATTCTCAGAAGGTTTACTCCCTTATATACAGCTGCCTACCCCCTTCGTAAGTGCAGGTCCTAAATGAGCTTTTTTCTCTGTTCCCTCACCACAATCCAGAATCTTTTGGGAGTTACCAGTACAGTAACCATACCAGGAAGTACTTAATTTATTAACCTACTGCTTTTCTTAATCTCAGTGGAGATATTTACTGATAAACAGCTACCTAAGTAGCATGTTCATGTCGTTCCTAAATGAGCTTTTATCTCTCTCCCCTCACCACAAATCAGATTCTTCTGAGGAGTTCCCAGTAAATTATCCTTTCCCCTGTGTAATTACCTTAACAAGCTCCAGCTGTTTTTATTCTCAGAAGGTTTAGTCCCTGATATACAGCTGCCTACCCCCCTCGTAAGTGCAGGTCCTAAATGAGCTTTTTTCTCTGTTCCCTCACCACAATCCAGATTCTTTTGGGGAGTTACCAGTACAGTAATCATACCAGGAAGTACTTTATTTATTAAACTACTGCTTTTCATAATCTCAGTGGAGATATTTACTGATAAACAGCTACCTACGCAGCATGTTCATGTCGTTCATAAATGAGCTTTTATCTCTCTCCCCTCACCACAAATCAGATTCTTCTGAGGAGTTCCCAGTACATTATCCTTTCCCTTGTAATTACCTTAACAAGCTGCAGCTGTTTTTATTCTCAGAAGCTTTACTTCCTGATATACAGCTGCCTACCCCCTTCGTAAGTGCAGGTCCTAAATGAGCTTTTTTCTCTGTTCCCTCACCACAATCCAGATTCTTTTGGGGAGTTACCAGTACAGTAACCATACCAGGAAGTACTTAATTTATTAAGCTACTGCTTTTCTAAAGCTCAGTGGAGATATTTACTGATAAACAGCTACCTACGCAGCATGTTCATGTCGTTCCTAAATGAGCTTTTATCTCTCTCCCCTCACCACAAATCAGATTCTTCTGAGGAGTTCCCAGTACTTTATCCTTTCTCCTGTGTAATTACCTTAACAAGCTCCAGCTGTTTTTATTCTCAGAAGGTTTACTCCCTGATATACAGCTGCCTACCCCCTTCGTAAGTGCAGGTCCTAAATGAGCTTTTTTCTCTGTTCCCTCACCACAATCCAGATTCTTTTGGGGAGTTACCAGTACAGTAACCATACCAGGAAGTACTTAATTTATTAAGCTACTGCTTTTCTAAAGCTCAGTGGAGATATTTACTGATAAACAGCTACCTACGCAGCATGTTCATGTCGTTCCTAAATGAGCTTTTATCTCTCTCCCCTCACCACAAATCAGATTCTTCTGAGGAGTTCCCAGTACAGTAACCATACCAGGAAGTACTTAATTTATTAAGCTACTGCTTTTCTAAAGCTCAGTGGAGATATTTACTGATAAACAGCTACCTACGCAGCATGTTCATGTCGTTCCTAAATGAGCTTTTATCTCTCTCCCCTCACCACAAATCAGATTCTTCTGAGGAGTTCCCAGTACATTATCCTTTCCCCTGTGCAATTACCTTAACAAGATGCAGTTGTTTTTATTCTCAGAAGCTTTACTCCCTGATATACAGCTGCCTAACCCCTTCGTAAGTGCAGGTCCTAAATGAGCTTTTTTCTCTGTTCCCTCACCACAATCCAGATTCTTTTGGGGAGTTACCAGTACAGTAACCATACCAGGAAGTACTTAATTTATTAAGCTACTGCTTTTCTAAAGCTCAGTGGAGATATTTACTGATAAACAGCTACCTACGCAGCATGTTCATGTCGTTCCTAAATGAGCTTTTATCTCTCTCCCCTCACCACAAATCAGATTATTCTGAGGAGTTCCCAGTACTTTATCCTTTCTCCTGTGTAATTACCTTAACAAGCTCCAGCTGTTTTTATTCTCAGAAGGTTTACTCCCTGATATACTGCTGCCTACCCCCTTCGTAAGTGCAGTTCGTAAATGAGCTTTTTTCTCTCTTCCCTCACCACAATCCAGATTCTTTTGGGGAGTTACCAGTACAGTAACCATACCAGGAAGTACTTAATTTATTAAGCTACTGCTTTTCTTAATCTCAGTGGAGATATTTACTGATAAACAGCTACCTACGCAGCATGTTCATGTCGTTCCTAAATGAGCTTTTATCTCTCTCCCCTCACCACAAATCAGATTCTTCTGAGGAGTTCCCAGTACATTATCCTTTCCCCTGTGTAATAACCTTAACAAGCTCCAGCTGTTTTTATTCTCAGAAGCTTTACTCCCTGATATACAGCTGCCTACCCCCTTCGTAAGTGCAGGTCCTAAATGAGCTTTTTTCTCTGTTCCCTCACCACAATCCAGATTCTTTTGGGGAGTTACCAGTACAGTAACCATACCAGGAAGTACTTAATTTATTAAGCTACTGCTTTTCTTAATCTCAGTGGAGATATTTACTGATAAACAGCTACCTACGCAGCATGTTCATGTCGTTCCTAAATGAGCTTTTATCTCTCTCCCCTCACCACAAATCAGATTCTTCTGAGGAGTTCCCAGTACATTATCCTTTCCCCTGTGTAATTACCTTAACAAGCTCCAGCTGTTTTTATTCTCAGAAGGTTTACTCCCTGATATACAGCTGCCTACCCCCTTCGTAAGTGCAGGTCCTAAATGAGCTTTTTTCTCTGTTCCCTCACCACAATCCAGATTCTTTTGGGGAGTTACCAGTACAGTAACCATACCAGGAAGTACTTAATTTATTAACCTACTGCTTTTCTTAATCTCAGTGGAGATATTTACTGATAAACAGCTACCTAAGTAGCATGTTCATGTCGTTCCTAAATGAGCTTTTATCTCTCTCCCCTCACCACAAATCAGATTCTTCTGAGGAGTTCCCAGTACATTATCCTTTCCCCTGTGTAATTACCTTAACAAGATCCAGCTGTTTTTATTCTCAGAAGGTTTAGTCCCTGATATACAGCTGCCTACCCCCTTCGTAAGTGCAGGTCCTAAATGAGCTTTTTTCTCTTTTCCCTCACCACAATCCAGATTCTTTCGGGGAGTTACCAGTACAGTAACCATACCAGGAAGTACTTAATTTATTAAGCTACTGCTTTTCTTAATCTCAGTGGAGATATTTACTGATAAACAGCTACCTACGCAGCATGTTCATGTCGTTCCTAAATGAGCTTTTATCTCTCTCCCCTCACCACAAATCAGATTCTTCTGAGGAGTTCCCAGTACATTATCCTTTCCCCTGTGTAATTACCTTAACAAGCTCCAGCTCTTTTTATTCTCAGAAGGTTTACTCCCTGATATACAGCTGCCTACCCCCTTCGTAATTGCAGGTGCTAAATGAGCTTTTTTCTCTGTTCCCTCACCACAATCCAGATTCTTTTGGGGAGTTACCAGTACAGTAACCATACCATGAAGTACTTAATTTATTAAGCTACTGCTTTTCTTAATCTCAGTGGAGATATTTACTGATAAACAGCTACCTACGCAGCATGTTCATGTCGTTCCTAAATGAGCTTTTATCTCTCTCCCCTCACCACAAATCAGATTCTTCTGAGGAGTTCCCAGTACATTATCCTTTCCCCTGTGTAATTACCTTAACAAGCTAAAGCTGTTTTTATTCTCAGAAGCTTTACTCCCTGATATACAGCTGCCTACCCCCTTCGTAAGTGCAGGTCATAAATGAGCTTTTTTCTCTGTTCCCTTACCACAATCCAGATTCTTTTGGGGAGTTACCAGTACAGTAACCATACCAGGATGTACTTAATTTATTAAGCTACTGCTTTTCTAAAGTTCAGTGGAGATATTTACTGATAAACAGCTACCTACGGAGCATGTTCATGTCGTTCCTAAATGAGCTTTTATCTCTCTCCCCTCACCACAAATCAGATTCTTCTGAGGAGTTCCCAGTACATTATCCTTTCCCCTGTGTAATTACCTTAACAAGCTGCAGCTGTTTTTATTCTCAGAAGGTTTACTCCCTGATATACAGCTGCCTACCCCCTTCGTAAGTGCAGGTCCTAAATGAGCTTTTTTCTCTGTTCCCTCACCACAATCCAGATTCTTTTGGGTAGTTATCAGTACAGTAACCGTAGCAGAAAGTACTTAATTTATTAAGCTACTGCTTTTCTTAATCTCAGTGGAGATATTTACTGATAAACAGCTACCTACGCAGCATGTTCATGTCGTTCCTAAATGAGCTTTTATCTCTCTCCCCTCACCACAAATCAGATTCTTCTGAGGAGTTCCCAGTACATTATCCTTTCCCCTGTGTAATTACCTTAACAAGCTGCAGCTGTTTTT
Organism: Perognathus longimembris pacificus; assembly: GCF_023159225.1. NCBI lineage: Eukaryota > Metazoa > Chordata > Mammalia > Rodentia > Heteromyidae > Perognathus > Perognathus longimembris. The sequence goes on from NW_025961057.1 coordinate 11,807, forward strand.
ATTCTCAGAAGCTTTACTCCCTGATATACAGCTGCCTACCCCCTTCGTAAGTGCAGGTCCTAAATGAGCTATTTTCTCTGTTCCCTCACCACAATCCAGATTCTTTTGGGGAGTTACCAGTACAGTAACCATACTAGGAAGTACCTAATTTATTAAGCTACTGCTTTTCTAAAGCTCAGTGGAGATATTTATTGATAAACAGCTACCTACGCAGCATGTTCATGTCGTTCCTAAATGAGCTTTTATCTCTCTCCCCTCACCACAAATCAGATTCTTCTGAGGAGTTCCCAGTACTTTATCCTTTCTCCTGTGTAATTACCTTAACATGCTCCAGCTGTTTTTATTCTCAGAAGGTTTACTCCCTGATATACAGCTGCCTACCCCCTTCATAAGTGCAGGTCCTAAATGATCTTTTTTCTCTGTTCCCTCACCACAATCCAGATTCTTTTGGGGAGTTACCAGTACAGTAACCATACCAGGAAGTACTTAATTTATTAAGCTACTGCTTTTCTTAATATCAGTGGAGATTTTTACTGATAAACAGCTACCTACGCAGCATGTTCATGTCGTTCCTAAATGAGCTTTTATCTCTCTCCCCTCACCCCAAATCAGATTCTTCTGAGGAGTTCCCAGTACATTATCCTTTCCCCTGTGTAATTACCTTAACAAGCTCCAGCTGTTTTTATTCTCAGAAGGTTTAGTCCCTGATATCCAGCTGCCTACCCCCTTCGTAAGTGCAGGTCCTAAATGAGCTTTTTTCTCTGTTCCCTCACCACAATCCAGATTCTTTTGGGGAGTTACCAGTACAGTAACCATACCAGGAAGTACTTAATTTATTAAGCTACTGCTTTTCTTAATCTCAGTGAAGATATTTACTGATAAACAGCTACCTACGCAGCATGTTCATGTCGTTCCTAAATGAGCTTTTATCTCTCTCCCCTCACCACAAATCAGATTCTTCTGAGGAGTTCCCAGTACATTATCCTTTCCCCTGTGTAATTACCTTAACAAGCTGCAGCTGTTTTTATTCTCAGAAGCTTTACTCCCTGATATACAGCTGCCTACCCCCTTCGTAAGTGCAGGTCCTAAATGAGCTTTTTTCTCTGTTCCCTCACCACAATCCAGATTCTTTTGGGGAGTTACCAGTACAGTAACCATACCAGGAAGTACCTAATTTATTAAGCTACTGCTTTTCTAAAGCTCAGTGGAGATATTTATTGATAAACAGCTACCTACGCAGCATGTTCATGTCGTTCCTAAATGAGCTTTTATCTCTCTCCCCTCACCACAAATCAGATTCTTCTGAGGAGTTCCCAGTACTTTATCCTTTCTCCTGTGTAATTACCTTAACAAGCTCCAGCTGTTTTTATTCTCAGAAGGTTTACTCCCTGATATACAGCTGCCTACCCCCTTCGTAAGTGCAGGTCCTAAATGATCTTTTTTCTCTGTTCCCTCACCACAATCCAGATTCTTTTGGGGAGTTACCAGTACAGTAACCATACCAGGAAGTAATTAATTTATTAAGCTACTGCTTTTCTTAATATCAGTGGAGATATTTACTGATAAACAGCTACCTACGCAGCATGTTCATGTCGTTCCTAAATGAGCTTTTATCTCTCTCCCCTCACCCCAAATCAGATTCTTCTGAGGAGTTCCCAGTACATTATCCTTTCCCCTGTGTAATTACCTTAACAAGCTCCAGCTGTTTTTATTCTCAGAAGGTTTAGTCCCTGATATCCAGCTGCCTACCCCCTTCGTAAGTGCCGGTCCTAAATGAGCTTTTTTCTCTGTTCCCTCACCACAATCCAGATTCTTTTGGGGAGTTACCAGTACAGTAACCATACCAGGAAGTACTTAATTTATTAAGCTACTGCTTTTCTTAATCTCAGTGGAGATATTTACTGATAAACAGCTACCTACGCAGCATGTTCATGTCGTTCCTAAATGAGCTTTTATCTCTCTCCCCTCACCACAAATCACATTATTCTGAGGAGTCCCCAGTACATTATCCTTTCCCCTGTGTAATTACCTTAACAAGCTAAAGCTGTTTTTATTCTCAGAAGCTTTACTCCCTGATATACAGCTGCCTACCCCCTTCGTAAGTGCAGGTCATAAATGAGCGTTTTTCTCTGTTCCCTTACCAAAATCCAGATTCTTTTGGGGAGTTACCAGTACAGTAACCATACCAGGATGTACTTATTTTATTAAGCTACTGCTTTTCTAAAGTTCAGTGGAGATATTTACTGATAAACAGCTACCTACGGAGCATGTTCATGTCGTTCCTAAATGAGCTTTTATCTCTCTCCCCTCACCACAAATCAGATTCTTCTGAGGAGTTCCCAGTACATTATCCTTTCCCCTGTGTAATTACCTTAACAAGCTGCAGCTGTTTTTATTCTCAGAAGGTTTACTCCCTGATATACAGCTGCCTACCCCCTTCGTAAGTGCAGGTCCTAAATGAGCTTTTTTCTCTGTTCCCTCACCACAATCCAGATTCTTTTGGGGAGTTATCAGTACAGTAACCGTAGCAGGAAGTACTTAATTTATTAAGCTACTGCTTTTCTTAATCTCAGTGGAGATATTTACTGATAAACAGCTACCTACGCAGCATGTTCATGTCGTTCCTAAATGAGCTTTTATCTCTCTCCCCTCACCACAAATCATATTCTTCTGAGGAGTTCCCAGTACATTATCCTTTCCCCTGTGTAATTACCTTAACAAGCTGCAGCTGTTTTTATTCTCAGAAGCTTTACTCCCTGATATACAGCTGCCTACCCCCTTCGTAAGTGCAGGTCCTAAATGAGCTTTTTTCTCTGTTCCCTCACCACAATCCAGATTCTTTTGGGGAGTTACCAGTACAGTAACCATACCAGGAAGTACCTAATTTATTAAGCTACTGCTTTTCTAAAGCTCAGTGGAGATATTTATTGATAAACAGCTACCTACGCAGCATGTTCATGTCGTTCCTAAATGAGCTTTTATCTCTCTCCCCTCACCACAAATCAGATTCTTCTGAGGAGTTCCCAGTACTTTATCCTTTCTCCTGTGTAATTACCTTAACAAGCTCCAGCTGTTTTTATTCTCAGAAGGTTTACTCCCTGATATACAGCTGCCTACCCCCTTCGTAAGTGCAGGTCCTAAATGATCTTTTTTCTCTGTTCCCTCACCACAATCCAGATTCTTTTGGGGAGTTACCAGTACAGTAACCATACCAGGAAGTACTTAATTTATTAAGCTACTGCTTTTCTTAATATCAGTGGAGATATTTACTGATAAACAGCTACCTACGCAGCATGTTCATGTCGTTCCTAAATGAGCTTTTATCTCTCTCCCCTCACCCCAAATCAGATTCTTCTGAGGAGTTCCCAGTACATTATCCTTTCCCCTGTGTAATTACCTTAACAAGCTCCAGCTGTTTTTATTCTCAGAAGGTTTAGTCCCTGATATACAGCTGCCTACCCCCTTCGTAAGTGCAGGTCTTAAATGAGCTTTTTTCTCTGTTCCCTCACCACAATCCAGATTCTTTTGGGGAGTTACCAGTACAGTAACCATACCAGGAAGTACTTAATTTATTAAGCTACTGCTTTTCTTAATCTCAGTGGAGATATTTACTGATAAACAGCTACCTACGAAGCATGTTCATGTCGTTCATAAATGAGCTTTTATCTCTCTCCCCTCACCACAAATCAGATTCTTCTGAGGAGTTCCTAGTACATTATCCTTTCCCCTGTGTAATTACCTTAACAAGCTAAAGCTGTTTTTATTCTCAGAAGCTTTACTCCCTGATATACAGCTGCCTACCCCCTTCGTAAGTGCAGGTCATAAATGAGCTTTTTTCTCTGTTCCCTCACCACAATCCAGATTCTTTTGGGGAGTTACCAGTACAGTAACCATACCAGGATGTACTTAATTTATTAAGCTACTGCTTTTCTAAAGTTCAGTGGAGATATTTACTGATAAACAGCTACCTACGGAGCATGTTCATGTCGTTCCTAAATGAGCTTTTATCTCTCTCCCCTCACCACAAATCAGATTCTTCTGAGGAGTTCCCAGTACTTTCTCCTTTCTCCTGTGTAATTACCTTAACAAGCTCCAGCTGTTTTTATTCTCAGAAGGTTTACTCCCTGATATACAGCTGCCTACCCCCTTCGTAAGTGCAGGTCCTAAATGAGCTTTTTTCTCTGTTCCCTCACCACAATCCAGATTCTTTTGGGGAGTTACCAGTACAGTAACCATACCAGGAAGTACTTAATTTATTAAGCTACTGCTTTTCTTAATCTCAGTGGAGATATTTACTGATAAACAGCTACCTACCCAGCATGTTCATGTCGTTCCTAAATGAGCTTTTATCTCTCTCCCCTCACCACAAATCAGATTCTTCTGAGGAGTTCCCAGTACATTATCCTTTCCCCTGTGTAATTACCTTAACAAGTTCCAGCTGTTTTTATTCTCAGAAGGTTTACTCCCTGATATACAGCTGCCTACCCCCTTCGTAAGTGCAGGTCCTAAATGAGCTTTTTTCTCTGTTCCCTCACCACAATCCAGATTCTTTTGGGGAGTTACCAGTACAGTAACCATACCAGGAAGTACTTAATTTATTAAGCTACTGCTTTTCTTAATCTCAGTGGAGATATTTACTGATAAACAGCTACCTATGCAGCATGTTCATGTCGTTCCTAAATGAGCTTTTATCTCTCTCCCCTCACCACAAATCAGATTCTTCTGAGGAGTTCCCAGTACATTATCCTTTCCCCTGTGTAATTACCTTAACAAGCTGCAGCTGTTTTTATTCTCAGAAGCTTTACTCCCTGATATACAGCTGCCTACCCCCTTCGTAAGTGCAGGTCCTAAATGAGCTTTTTTCTCTGTTCCCTCACCACAATCCAGATTCTTTTGGGGAGTTACCAGTACAGTAACCATACCAGGAAGTACTTAATTTATTAAGCTACTGCTTTTCTAAAGCTCAGTGGAGATATTTACTGATAAACAGCTACCTACCCAGCATGTTCATGTCGTTCCTAAATGAGCTTTTATCTCTCTCCCCTCACCACAAATCAGATTCTTCTGAGGAGTTCCCAGTACTTTATCCTTTCTCCTGTGTAATTACCTTAACAAGCTCCAGCTGTTTTTATTCTCAGAAGGTTTACTCCCTGATATACAGCTGCCTACCCCCTTCGTAAGTGCAGGTCCTAAATGAGCTTTTTTCTCTGTTCCCTCACCACAATCCAGATTCTTTTGGGGAGTTACCAGTACAGTAACCATACCAGGAAGTACTTAATTTATTAAGCTACTGCTTTTCTTAATCTCAGTGGAGATATTTACTGATAAACAGCTACCTACGCAGCATGTTCATGTCGTTCCTAAATGAGCTTTTATCTCTCTCCCCTCACCACAAATCAGATTCTTCTGAAGAGTTCCCAGTATATTATCCTTTCCCCTGTGTAATTACCTTAACAAGCTCCAGCTGTTTTTATTCTTAGAAGGTTTACTCCCTGATATACAGCTGCCTACCCCCTTCGTAAGTGCAGGTCCTAAATGAGCTTTTTTCTCTGTTCCCTCACCACAATCCAGATTCTTTTGGGGAGTTACCAGTACAGTAACCATACCAGGAAGTACTTAATTTATTAAGCTACTGCTTTTCTTCATCTCAGTGGAGATATTTACTGATAAACAGCTACCTACGCAGCATGTTCATGTCGTTCCTAAATGAGCTTTTATCTCTCTCCCCTCACCACAAATCAGATTCTTCTGAGGAGTTCCCAGTACATTATCCTTTCCCCTGTGTAATTACCTTAACAAGCTCCAGCTGTTTTTATTCTCAGAAGGTTTACTCCCTGATATACAGCTGCCTACCCCCTTCGTAAGTGCAGGTCCTAAATGAGCTTTTTTCTCTGTTCCCTCACCACAATCCAGATTCTTTTGGGGAGTTACCAGTACAGTAACCATACCAGGAAGTACTTAATTGATTAAGCTACTGCTTTTCTTAATCTCAGTGGAGATATTTACTGATAAACAGCTACCTACGCAGCATGTTCATGTCGTTCCTAAATGAGCTTTTATCTCTCTCCCCTCACCACAAATCAGATTCTTCTGAGGAGTTCCCAGTACATTATCCTTTCCCCTGTGTAATTACCTTAACAAGCTCCAGCTGTTTTTATTCTCAGAAGCTTTACTCCCTGATATACAGCTGCCTACCCCCTTCGTAAGTGCAGGTCCTAAATGAGCTTTTTTCTCTGTTCCCTCACCACAGTCCAGATTCTTTTGGGGAGTTACCAGTACAGTAACCATACCAGGAAGTACTTAATTTATTAAGCTACTGCTTTTCTTAATCTCAGTGGAGATATTTACTGATAAACAGCTACCTACGCAGCATGTTCATGTCGTTCCTAAATGAGCTTTTATCTCTCTCCCCTCACCACAAATCAGATTCTTCTGAAGAGTTCCCAGTATATTATCCTTTCCCCTGTGTAATTACCTTAACAAGCTCCAGCTGTTTTTATTCTTAGAAGGTTTACTCCCTGATATACAGCTGCCTACCCCCTTCGTAAGTGCAGGTCCTAAATGAGCTTTTTTCTCTGTTCCCTCACCACAATCCAGATTCTTTTGGGGAGTTACCAGTACAGTAACCATACCAGGAAGTACTTAATTTATTAAGCTACTGCTTTTCTTCCTCTCAGTGGAGATATTTACTGATAAACAGCTACCTACGCAGCATGTTCATGTCGTTCCTAAATGAGCTTTTATCTCTCTCCCCTCACCACAAATCAGATTCTTCTGAGGAGTTCCCAGTACATTATCCTTTCCCCTGTGTAATTACCTTAACATGCTCCAGCTGTTTTTATTCTCAGAAGGTTTACTCCCTGATATACAGCTGCCTACCCCCTTCGTAAGTGCAGGTCCTAAATGAGCTTTTTTCTCTGTTCCCTCACCACAATCCAGATTCTTTTGGGGAGTTACCAGTACAGTAACCATACCAGGAAGTACTTAATTGATTAAGCTACTGCTTTTCTTAATCTCAGTGGAGATATTTACTGATAAACAGCTACCTACGCAGCATGTTCATGTCGTTCCTAAATGAGCTTTTATCTCTCTCCCCTCACCACAAATCAGATTCTTCTGAGGAGTTCCCAGTACATTATCCTTTCCCCTGTGTAATTACCTTAACAAGCTCCAGCTGTTTTTATTCTCAGAAGCTTTACTCCCTGATATACAGCTGCCTACCCCCTTCGTAAGTGCAGGTCCTAAATGAGCTTTTTTCTCTGTTCCCTCACCACAGTCCAGATTCTTTTGGGGAGTTACCAGTACAGTAACCATACCAGGAAGTACTTAATTTATTAAGCTACTGCTTTTCTTAATCTCAGTGGAGATATTTACTGATAAACAGCTACCTACGCAGCATGTTCATGTCGTTCCTAAATGAGCTTTTATCTCTCTCCCCTCACCACAAATCAGATTCTTCTGAGGAGTTCCCAGTACATTATCCTTTCCCCTGTGTAATTACCTTAACAAGCTCCAGCTGTTTTTATTCTCAGAAGGTTTACTCCCTGATATACAGCTGCCTACCCCCTTCGTAAGTGCAGGTCCTAAATGAGCTTTTTTCTCTGTTCCCTCACCACAATCCAGATTCTTTTGGGGAGTTACCAGTACAGTAACCATACCAGGAAGTACTTAATTTATTAAGCTACTGCTTTTCTTAATCTCAGTGGAGATATTTACTGATAAACAGCTACCTACGCAGCATGTTCATGTCGTTCCTAAATGAGCTTTTATCTCTCTCCCCTCACCACAAATCAGATTCCTCTGAGGAGTTCCCAGTACATTATCCTTTCCCCTGTGTAATTACCTTAACCAGCTGCAGCTGTTTTTATTCTCAGAAGCTTTACTCCCTGATATACAGCTGCCTACCCCCTTCGTAAGTGCAGGTCCTAAATGAGCTTTTTTCTCTGTTCCCTCACCACAATCCAGATTCTTTTGGGGAGTTACCAGTACAGTATCCATACCAGGAAGTACTTAATTTATTAAGCTACTGCTTTTCTAAAGGTCAGTGGAGATATTTACTGATAAACAGCTACCTACGCAGCATGTTCATGTCGTTCCTAAATGAGCTTTTATCTCTCTCCCCTCACCACAAATCAGATTCTTCTGAGGAGTTCTCAGTACTTTATCCTTTCTCCTGTGTAATTACCTTAACAAGCTCCAGCTGTTTTTATTCTCAGAAGGTTTACTCCCTGATATACAGCTCCCTACCCCCTTCGTAAGTGCAGGTCCTAAATGAGCTTTTTTCTCTGTTCCCTCACCACAATCCAGATTCTTTTGGGGAGTTACCAGTACAGTAACCATACCAGGAAGTACTTAATTTATTAAGCTACTGCTTTTCTTAATCTCAGTGGAGATATTTACTGATAAACAGCTACCTACGCAGCACGTTCATTTGGTTCCTAAATGAGCTTTTATCTCTCTCCCCTCACCACAAATCAGATTCTTCTGAGGAGTTCCCAGTACATTATCCTTTCCCCTGTGTAATTACCTTAACAAGCTCCAGCTGTTTTTATTCTCAGAAGGTTTACTCCCTGATATACAGCTGCCTACCCCCTTCGTAAGTGCAAGTCCTAAATGAGCTTCTTTCTCTGTTCCCTCACCACAATCCAGATTCTTTTGGGGTGTTACCAGTACAGTAACCATACCAGGAAGTACTTAATTTATTAAGCTACTGCTTTTCTTAATCTCAGTGGAGATATTTACTGATAAACAGCTACCTACGCAGCATGTTCATGTCGTTCCTAAATGAGCTTTTATCTCTCTCCCATCACCACAAATCAGATTCTTCTGAGGAGTTCCCAGTACATTATCCTTTCCCCTGTGTAATTACCTTAACAAGCTGCAGCTGTTTTTATTCTCAGAAGCTTTACTCCCTGATATACAGCTGCCTAACCCCTTCGTAAGTGCAGGTCCTAAATGAGCTTTTTTCTCTGTTCCCTCACCACAATCCAGATTCTTTTGGGGAGTTACCAGTACAGTAACCATACCAGGAAGTACTTAATTTATTAAGCTACTGCTTTTCTAAAGCTCAGTGGAGATATTTACTGATAAACAGCTACCTACGCAGCATGTTCATGTCGTTCCTAAATGAGCTTTTATCTCTCTCCCCTCACCACAAATCAGATTCTTCTGAGGAGTTCCCAGTACTTTATCCTTTCTCCTGTGTTATTACCTTAACAAGCTCCAGCTGTTTTTATTCTCAGAAGGTTTACTCCCTGATATACAGCTGCCTACCCCCTTCGTAAGTGCAGGTCCTAAATGAGCTTTTTCTCTGTTCCCTCACCACAATCCAGATTCTTTTGGGGAGTTACCAGTACAGTAACCATACCAGGAAGTACTTAATTTATTAAGCTACTGCTTTTCTTAATCTCAGTGGAGATATTTACTGATAAACAGCTACCTACGCAGCACGTTCATTTCGTTCCTAAATGAGCTTTTATCTCTCTCCCCTCACCACAAATCAGATTCTTCTGAGGAGTTCCCAGTACATTATCCTTTCCCCTGTGTAATTACCTTAACAAGTTCCAGCTGTTTTTATTCTCAGAAGGTTTACTCCCTGATATACAGCTTCCTACCCCCTTCGTAAGTGCAGGTCCTAAATGAGCTTTTTTCTCTGTTCGCTCACCACAATCCAGATTCTTTTGGGGTGTTACCAGTACAGTAACCATACCAGGAAGTACTTAATTTATTAACCTACTGCTTTTCTTAATCTCAGTGGAGATATTTACTGATAAACAGGTACCTAAGTAGCATGGTCATGTCGTTCCTAAATGAGCTTTTATCTCTCTCCCCTCACCACAAATCAGATTCTTCTGAGGAGTTCCCAGTACTTTATCCTTTCTCCTGTGTAATTACCTCAACAAGCTCCAGCTGTTTTTATTCTCAGAAGGTTTACTCCCTGATATACAGCTGCCTACCCCCTTCGTAAGTGCAGGTCCTAAATGAGCTTTTTTCTCTGTTCCCTCACCACAATCCAGATTCTTTTGGGGAGTTACCAGTACAGTAACCATACCAGGAAGTACTTAATTTATTAAGCTACTGCTTTTCTTAATCTCAGTGGAGATATTTACTGATAAACAGCTACCTACGCAGCACGTTCATTTCGTTCCTAAATGAGCTTTTATCTCTCTCCCCTCACCACAAATCAGATTCTTCTGAGGAGTTCCCAGTACATTATCCTTTCCCCTGTGTAATTACCTTAACAAGTTCCAGCTGTTTTTATTCTCAGAAGGTTTACTCCCTGATATACAGCTTCCTACCCCCTTCGTAAGTGCAGGTCCTAAATGAGCTTTTTTCTCTGTTCGCTCACCACAATCCAGATTCTTTTGGGGTGTTACCAGTACAGTAACCATACCAGGAAGTACTTAATTTATTAACCTACTGCTTTTCTTAATCTCAGTGGAGATATTTACTGATAAACAGCTACCTAAGTAGCATGTTCATGTCGTTCCTAAATGAGCTTTTATCTCTCTCCCCTCACCACAAATCAGATTCTTCTGAGGAGTTCCCAGTACATTATCCTTTCCCCTGTGTAATTACCTTAACAAGCTCCTGCTGTTTTTATTCTCAGAAGGTTTACTCCCTGATATACAGCTGCTTACCCCCTTCGTAAGTGCAGGTCCTAAATGAGCTTTTTTCTCTGTTCCCTCACCACAATCCAGATTCTTTTGGGGAGTTACCAGTACAGTAACCATACCAGGAAGTACTTAATTTATTAAGCTACTGCTTTTCTAAAGCTCAGTGGAGATATTTACTGATAAACAGCTACCTACGCAGCATGTTCATGTCGTTCCTAAATGAGCTTTTATCTCTCTCCCCTCACCACAAATCAGATTCTTCTGAGGAGTTCCCAGTACTTTATCCTTTCTCCTGTGTAATTACCTTAACAAGCTCCAGCTGTTTTTATTCTCAGAAGGTTTACTCCCTGATATACAGCTGCCTACCCCCTTCGTAAGTGCAGTTCCTAAATGAGCTTTTTTCTCTCTTCCCTCACCACAATCCAGATTCTTTTGGGGAGTTACCAGTACAGTAACCATACCAGGAAGTACTTAATTTATTAAGCTACTGCTTTTCTTAATCTCAGTGGAGATATTTACTGATAAACAGCTACCTACGCAGCATGTTCATGTCGTTCCTAAATGAGCTTTTATCTCTCTCCCCTCACCACAAATCAGATTCTTCTGAGGAGTTCCCAGTACATTATCCTTTCCCCTGTGTAATTACCTTAACAAGCTCCAGCTGTTTTTATTCTCAGAAGCTTTACTCCCTGATATACAGCTGCCTACCCCCTTCGAAAGTGCAGGTCCTAAATGAGCTTTTTTCTCTGTTCCCTCACCACAATCCAGATTCTTTTGGGGAGTTACCAGTACAGTAACCATACCAGGAAGTACTTAATTTATTAAGCTACTGCTTTTCTAAAGCTCAGTGGAGATATTTACTGATAAACAGCTACCTACGCAGCATGTTCATGTCGTTCCTAAATGAGCTTTTATCTCTCTCCCCTCACCACAAATCAGATTCTTCTGAGGAGTTCCCAGTACATTATCCTTTCCCCTGTGTAATTTCCTTAATAACCTGCAGCTGTTTTTATTCTCAGAAGCTTTACTCCCTGATATACAGCTGCCTACCCCCTTCGTAAGTGCAGGTCCTAAATGAGCTTTTTTCTATGTTCCCTCACCACAATCCAGATTCTTTTGGGGAGTTACCAGTACAGTAACCATACCAGGAAGTACTTAATTTATTAAGCTACTGCTTTTCTAAAGCTCAGTGGAGATATTTACTGATAAACAGCTACCTACGCAGCATGTTCATGTCGTTCCTAAATGAGCTTTTATCTCTCTCCCCTCACCACAAATTAGATTCTTCTGAGGAGTTCCCAGTACTTTATCCTTTCTCCTGTGTAATTACCTTAACAAGCTCCAGCTGTTTTTATTCTCAGAAGGTTTACTCCCTGATATACAGCTGCCTACCCCCTTCGTAAGTGCAGGTCCTAAATGAGCTTTTTTCTCTGTTCCCTCACCACAATCCAGATTCTTTTGGGGAGTTACCAGTACAGTAACCATACCAGGAAGTACTTAATTTATTAAGCTACTGCTTTTCTTAATCTCAGTGGAGATATTTACTGATAAACAGCTACCTACGCAGCATGTTCATGTCGTTCCCAAATGAGCTTTTATCTCTCTCCCCTCACCACAAATCAGATTCTTCTGAGGAGTTCCCAGTACATTATCCTTTCCCCTGTGTAATTACCTTAACAAGCTCCAGCTGTTTTTATTCTCAGAAGGTTTAGTCCCTGATATACAGCTGCCTACCCCCTTCGTAAGTGCAGGTCCTAAATGAGCTTTTTTCTCTGTTCCCTCACCACAATCCAGATTCTTTTGGGGAGTTACCAGTACAGTAACCATACCAGGAAGTACTTAATTTATTAAGCTACTGCTTTTCTTAATCTCAGTGGAGATATTTACTGATAAACAGCTACCTACGCAGCATGTTCATGTCTTTCCTAAATGAGCTTTTATCTCTCTCGCCTCACCACAAATCAGATTCTTCTGAGGAGTTCCCAGTACATTATCCTTTCCCCTGTGTAATTACCTTAACAAGCTGCAGCTGTTTTTATTCTCAGAAGCTTTACTCCCTGATATACAGCTGCCTACCCCCTTCGTAAGTGCAGGTCCTAAATGAGCTTTTTTCTCTGTTCCCTCACCACAATCCAGATTCTTTTGGGGAGTTACCAGTACAGTAACCATACCAGGAATTACTTAATTTATTAAGCTACTGATTTTCTAAACTCAGTGGAGATATTTACTGATAAACAGCTACCTACGCAGCATGTTCATGTCGTTCCTAAATGAGCTTTTATCTCTCTCCCCTCACCACAAATCAGATTCTTCTGAGGAGTTCCCAGTACTTTATCCTTTCTCCTGTGTAATTACCTTAACAAGCTCCAGCTGTTTTTATTCTCAGAAGGTTTACTCCCTGATATACAGCTGCCTACCCCCTTCGTAAGTGCAGGTCCTAAATGAGCTTTTTTCTCTGTTCCCTCACCACAATCCAGAATCTTTTGGGGAGTTACCAGTACAGTAACCATACCAGGAAGTACTTAATTTATTAAGCTACTGCTTTTCTTAATCTCAGTGGAGATATTTACTGATAAACAGCTACCTACGCAGCATGTTCATGTCGTTCCTAAATGAGCTTTTATCTCTCTCCCCTCACCACAAATCAGATTCTTCTGAGGAGTTCCCAGTACATTATCCTTTCCCCTGTGTAATTACCTTAACAAGCTCCAGCTGTTTTTATTCTCAGAAGGTTTACTCCCTGATATACAGCTGCCTACCCCCTTCGTAAGTGCAGGTCCTAATTGAGCTTTTTTCTCTGTTCCCTCACCACAATCCAGATTCTTTTGGGGAGTTACCAGTACAGTAACCATACCAGGAAGTACTTAATTTATTAAGGTACTGCTTTTCTTAATCTCAGTGGAGATATTTACTGATAAACAGCTACCTACGCAGCATGTTCATGTCGTTCCTAAATGAGCTTTTATCTCTCTCCCCTCACCACAAATCAGATTCTTCTGAGGAGTTCCCAGTACATTATCCTTTCCCCTGTGTAATTACCTTAACAAGATGCAGCTGTTTTTATTCTCAGAAGCTTTACTCCCTGATATACAGCTGCCTACCCCCTTCGTAAGTGCAGGTCCTAAATGAGCTTTTTTCTCTGTTCCCTCACCACAATCCAGATTCTTTTGGGGAGTTACCAGTACAGTAACCATACCAGGAAGTACTTAATTTATTAAGCTACTGCTTTTCTAAAGCTCAGTGGAGATATTTACTGATAAACAGCTACCTACGCAGCATGTTCATGTCGTTCCTAAATGAGCTTTTATCTCTCTCCCCTCACCACAAATCAGATTCTTCTGAGGAGTTCCCAGTACTTTATCCTTTCTCCTGTGTAATTACCTTAACAAGCTCCAGCTGTTTTTATTCTCAGAAGGTTTACTCCCTGATATACAGCTGCCTACCCCCTTCGTAAGTGCAGGTCCTAAATGAGCTTTTTTCTCTGTTCCCTCACCACAATCCAGATTCTTTTGGGGAGTTACCAGTACAGTAACCATACCAGGAAGTACTTAATTTATTAAGCTACTGCTTTTCTTAATCTCAATGGAGATATTTACTGATAAACAGCTACCTACGCAGCATGTTCATGTCGTTCCCAAATGAGCTTTTATCTCTCTCCCCTCACCACAAATCAGATTCTTCTGAGGAGTTCCCAGTACATTATCCTTTCCCCTGTGTAATTACCTTAACAAGCTCCAGCTGCTTTTATTCTCAGAAGGTTTAGTCCCTGATATACAGCTGCCTACCCCCTTCGTAAGTGCAGGTCCTAAATGAGCTTTTTTCTCTGTTCCCTCACCACAATCCAGATTCTTTTGGGGAGTTACCAGTACAGTAACCATACCAGGAAGTACTTAATTTATTAAGCTACTGCTTTTCTTAATCTCAGTGGAGATATTTACTGATAAACAGCTACCTACGCAGCATGTTCATGTCTTTCCTAAATGAGCTTTTATCTCTCTCGCCTCACCACAAATCAGATTCTTCTGAGGAGTTCCCAGTACATTATCCTTTCCCCTGTGTAATTACCTTAACAAGCTGCAGCTGTTTTTATTCTCAGAAGCTTTACTCCCTGATATACAGCTGCCTACCCCCTTCGTAAGTGCAGGTCCTAAATGAGCTTTTTTCTCTGTTCCCTCACCACAATCCAGATTCTTTTGGGGAGTTACCAGTACAGTAACCATACCAGGAATTACTTAATTTATTAAGCTACTGATTTTCTAAACTCAGTGGAGATATTTACTGATAAACAGCTACCTACGCAGCATGTTCATGTCGTTCCTAAATGAGCTTTTATCTCTCTCCCCTCACCACAAATCAGATTCTTCTGAGGAGTTCCCAGTACTTTATCCTTTCTCCTGTGTAATTACCTTAACAAGCTCCAGCTGTTTTTATTCTCAGAAGGTTTACTCCCTGATATACAGCTGCCTACCCCCTTCGTAAGTGCAGGTCCTAAATGAGCTTTTTTCTCTGTTCCCTCACCACAATCCAGAATCTTTTGGGGAGTTACCAGTACAGTAACCATACCAGGAAGTACTTAATTTATTAAGCTACTGCTTTTCTTAATCTCAGTGGAGATATTTACTGATAAACAGCTACCTACGCAGCATGTTCATGTCGTTCCTAAATGAGCTTTTATCTCTCTCCCCTCACCACAAATCAGATTCTTCTGAGGAGTTCCCAGTACATTATCCTTTCCCCTGTGTAATTACCTTAACAAGCTCCAGCTGTTTTTATTCTCAGAAGGTTTACTCCCTGATATACAGCTGCCTACCCCCTTCGTAAGTGCAGGTCCTAAATGAGCTTTTTTCTCTGTTCCCTCACCACAATCCAGATTCTTTTGGGGAGTTACCAGTACAGTAACCATACCAGGAAGTACTTAATTTATTAAGGTACTGCTTTTCTTAATCTCAGTGGAGATATTTACTGATAAACAGCTACCTACGCAGCATGTTCATGTCGTTCCTAAATGAGCTTTTATCTCTCTCCCCTCACCACAAATCAGATTCTTCTGAGGAGTTCCCAGTACATTATCCTTTCCCCTGTGTAATTACCTTAACAAGATGCAGCTGTTTTTATTCTCAGAAGCTTTACTCCCTGATATACAGCTGCCTATCCCCTTCGTAAGTGCAGGTCCTAAATGAGCTTTTTTCTCTCTTCCCTCACCACAATCCAGATTCTTTTGGGGAGTTACCAGTACAATAACCATACCAGGAAGTACTTAATTTATTAAGCTACTGCTTTTCTAAAGCTCAGTGGAGATATTTACTGATAAACAGCTACCTACGCAGCATGTTCATGTCGTTCCTAAATGAGCTTTTATCTCTCTCCCCTCACCACAAATCAGATTCTTCTGAGGAGTTCCCAGTACTTTATCCTTTCTCCTGTGTAATTACCTTAACAAGCTCCAGCTGTTTTTATTCTCAGAAGGTTTACTCCCTGATATACAGCTGCCTACCCCCTTCGTAAGTGCAGTTCCTAAATGAGCTTTTTTCTCTCTTCCCTCACCACAATCCAGATTCTTTTGGGGAGTTACCAGTACAGTAACCATACCAGGAAGTACTTAATTTATTAAGCTACTGCTTTTCTTAATCTCAGTGGAGATATTTACTGATAAACAGCTACCTACGCAGCATGTTCATGTCGTTCCTAAATGAGCTTTTATCTCTCTCCCCTCTCCACAAATCAGATTCTTCTGAGGAGTTCCCAGTACATTATCCTTTCCCCTGTGTAATTACCTTAACAAGCTCCAGCTGTTTTTATTCTCAGAAGCTTTACTCCCTGATATACAGCTGCCTACCCCCTTCGAAAGTGCAGGTCCTAAATGAGCTTTTTTCTCTGTTCCCTCACCACAATCCAGATTCTTTTGGGGAGTTACCAGTACAGTAACCATACCAGGAAGTACTTAATTTATTAAGCTACTGCTTTTCTAAAGCTCAGTGGAGATATTTACTCATAAACAGCTACCTACGCAGCATGTTCATGTCGTTCCTAAATGAGCTTTTATCTCTCTCCCCTCACCACAAATCACATTCTTCTGAGGAGTTCCCAGTACTTTATCCTTTCTCCTGTGTAATTACCTTAACAAGCTCCAGCTGTTTTTATTCTCAGAAGGTTTACTCCCTGATATACAGCTGCCTACCCCCTTCGTAAGTGCAGTTCCTAAATGAGCTTTTTTCTCTCTTCCCTCACCACAATCCAGATTCTTTTGGGGAGTTACCAGTACAGTAACCATACCAGGAAGTACTTAATTTATTAAGCTACTGCTTTTCTTAATCTCAGTGGAGATATTTACTGATAAACAGCTACCTACGCAGCATGTTCATGTCGTTCCTAAATGAGCTTTTATCTCTCTCCCCTCACCACAGATCAGATTCTTCTGAGGAGTTCCCAGTACATTATCCTTTCCCCTGTGTAATTACCTTAACAAGCTCCAGCTGTTTTTATTCTCAGAAGCTTTACTCCCTGATATACAGCTGCCTACCCCCTTCGAAAGTGCAGGTCCTAAATGAGCTTTTTTCTCTGTTCCCTCACCACAATCCAGATTCTTTTGGGGAGTTACCAGTACAGTAACCATACCAGGAAGTACTTAATTTATTAAGCTACTGCTTTTCTAAAGCTCAGTGGAGATATTTACTGATAAACAGCTACCTACGCAGCATGTTCATGTCGTTCCTAAATTAGCTTTTATCTCTCTCCCCTCACCACAAATCAGATTCTTCTGAGGTGTTCCCAGTTCATTATCCTTTCCCCTGTGTAATTTCCTTAACAACCTGCAGCTGTTTTTATTCTCAGAAGCTTTACTCCCTTATATACAGCTGCCTACACCCTTCGTAAGTGCAGGTCCTAAATGAGCTTTTTTCTATGTTCCCTCACCACAATCCAGATTCTTTGGGGAGTTACCAGTACAGTAACCATACCAGGAAGTACTTAATTTATTAAGCTACTGCTTTTCTAAAGCTCAGTGGAGATATTTACTGATAAACAGCTACCTACGCAGCATGTTCATGTCGTTCCTAAATGAGCTTTTATCTCTCTCCCCTCACCACAAATCAGATTCTTCTGAGGAGTTCCCAGTACATTATCCTTTCCCCTGTGTAATTACCTTAACAAGCTCCAGCTGTTTTTATTCTCAGAAGGTTTACTCCCTGATATACAGCTGCCTACCCCCTTCGTAAGTGCAGTTCCTAAATGAGCTTTTTTCTCTGTTCCCTCACCACAATCCAGATTCTTTTGGGGAGTTACCAGTACAGTAACCATACCAGGAAGTACTTAATTTATTAAGCTACTGCTTTTCTTAATCTCAGTGGAGATATTTACTGATAAACAGCTACCTACGCAGCATGTTCATGTCGTTCCTAAATGAGCTTTTATCTCTCTCCCCTCACCACAAATCAGATTCTTCTGAGGAGTTCCCAGTACATTATCCTTTCCCCTGTGTAATTACCTTAACAAGATGCAGCTGTTTTTATTCTCAGAAGCTTTACTCCCTGATATACAGCTGCCTACCCGCTTCGTAAGTGCAGGTCCTAAATGAGCTTTTTTCTCTGTTCCCTCACCACAATCCAGATTCTTTTGGGGAGTTACCAGTACAGTAACCATACCAGGAAGTACTTAATTTATTAAGCTACTGCTTTTCTAAAGCTCAGTGGAGATATTTACTGATAAACAGCTACCTACGCAGCATGTTCATGTCATTCCTAAATGAGCTTTTATCTCTCTCCCCTCACCACAAATCAGATTCTTCTGAGGAGTTCCCAGTACTTTATCCTTTCTCCTGTGTAATTACCTTAACAAGCTCCAGCTGTTTTTATTCTCAGAAGGTTTACTCCCTGATATACAGCTGCCTACCCCCTTCGTAAGTGCAGTTCCTAAATGAGCTTTTTTCTCTCTTCCCTCACCACAATCCAGATTCTTTTGGGGAGTTACCAGTACAGTAACCATACCAGGAAGTACTTAATTTATTAAGCTACTGCTTTTCTTAATCTCAGTGGAGATATTTACTGATAAACAGCTACCTACGCAGCATGTTCATGTCGTTCCTAAATGAGCTTTTATCTCTCTCGCCTCACCACAAATCAGATTCTTCTGAGGAGTTCCCAGTACATTATCCTTTCGCCTGTGTAATTACCTTAACAAGCTGCAGCTGTTTTTATTCTCAGAAGCTTTACTCCCTGATATACAGCTGCCTACCCCCTTCGTAAGTGCAGGTCCTAAATGAGCTTTTTTCTCTGTTCCCTCACCACAATCCAGATTCTTTTGGGGAGTTACCAGTACAGTAACCATACCAGGAAGTACTTAATTTATTAAGCTACTGCTTTTCTTAATCTCAGTGGAGATATTTCCTGATAAACAGCTACCTACGCAGCATGTTCATGTCGTTCCTAAATGAGCTTTTATCTCTCTCCCCTCACCACAAATCAGATTCTTCTGAGGAGTTCCCAGTACATTATCCTTTCCCCTGTGTAATTACCTTAACAAGATGCAGCTGTTTTTATTCTCAGAAGCTTTACTCCCTGATATACAGCTGCCTACCCCCTTCGTAAGTGCAGGTCCTAAATGAGCTTTTTTCTCTGTTCCCTCACCACAATCCAGATTCTTTTGGGGAGTTACCAGTACAGTAACCATACCAGGAAGTACTTAATTTATTAAGCTACTGCTTTTCTAAAGCTCAGTGGAGATATATACTGATAAACAGCTACCTACGCAGCATGTTCATGTCGTTCCTAAATGAGCTTTTATCTCTCTCCCCTCACCACAAATCAGATTCTTCTGAGGAGTTCCCAGTACTTTATCCTTTCTCCTGTGTAATTACCTTAACAAGCTCCAGCTGTTTTTATTCTCAGAAGGTTTACTCCCTGATATACAGCTGCCTACCCCCTTCGTAAGTGCAGTTCCTAAATGAGCTTTTTTCTCTCTTCCCTCACCACAATCCAGATTCTTTTGGGGAGTTACCAGTACAGTAACCATACCAGGAAGTACTTAATTTATTAAGCTACTGCTTTTCTTAATCTCAGTGGAGATATTTACTGATAAACAGCTACCTACGCAGCATGTTCATGTCGTTCCTAAATGAGCTTTTATCTCTCTCCCCTCACCACAAATCAGATTCTTCTGAGGAGTTCCCAGTACATTATCCTTTCCCCTGTGTAATTACCTTAACAAGCTCCAGCTGTTTTTATTCTCAGAAGCTTTACTCCCTGATATACAGCTGCCTACCCCCTTCGAAAGTGCAGGTCCTAAATGAGCTTTTTTCTCTGTTCCCTCACCACAATCCAGATTCTTTTGGGGAGTTACCAGTACAGTAACCATACCAGGAAGTAATTTATTAAGCTACTGCTTTTCTAAAGCTCAGTGGAGATATTTACTGATAAACAGCTACCTACGCAGCATGTTCATGTCGTTCCTAAATGAGCTTTTATCTCTCTCCCCTCACCACAAATCAGATTCTTCTGAGGAGTTCCCAGTACATTATCCTTTCCCCTGTGTAATTTCCTTAACAACCTGCAGCTGTTTTTATTCTCAGAAGCTTTACTCCCTGATATACAGCTGCCTACCCCCTTCGTAAGTGCAGGTCCTAAATGAGCTTTTTTCTATGTTCCCTCACCACAATCCAGATTCTTTTGGGGAGTTACCAGTACAGTAACCATACCAGGAAGTACTTAATTTATTAAGCTACTGCTTTTCTAAAGCTCAGTGGAGATATTTACTGATAAACAGCTACTTACGCAGCATGTTCATGTCGTTCCTAAATGAGCTTTTATCTCTCTCCCCTCACCACAAATCAGATTCTTCTGAGAAGTTCCCAGTACTTTATCCTTTCTCCTGTGTAATTACCTTAACAAGCTCAGCTGTTTTTATTCTCAGAAGGTTTACTCCCTGATATACAGCTGCCTACCCCCTTCGTAAGTGCAGGTCCTAAATGAGCTTTTTTCTCTGTTCCCTCACCACAATCCAGATTCTTTTGGGGAGTTACCAGTACAGTAACCATACCAGGAAGTACTTAATTTATTAAGCTACTGCTTTTCTTAATCTCAGTGGAGATATTTACTGATAAACAGCTACCTACGCAGCATGTTCATGTCGTTCCTAAATGAGCTTTTATCTCTCTCCCCTCACCACAAATCAGATTCCTCTCAGGAGTTCCCAGTACATTATCCTTTCCCCTGTGTAATTACCTTAACAAGATGCAGCTGTTTTTATTCTCAGAAGCTTTACTCCCTGATATACAGCTGCCTATCCCCTTCGTAAGTGCAGGTCCTAAATGAGCTTTTTTCTCTGTTCCCTCACCACAATCCAGATTCTTTTGGGGAGTTACCAGTACAGTAACCATACCAGGAAGTACTTAATTTATTAAGCTACTGCTTTTCTTAATCTCAGTGGAGATATTTACTGATAAACAGCTACCTACGCAGCATGTTCATGTCGTTCCTAAATGAGCTTTTATCTCTCTCCCCTCACCACAAATCAGATTCTTCTGAGGAGTTCCCAGTACATTATCCTTTCCCCTGTGTAATTACCTTAACAAGCTGCAGCTGTTTTTATTCTCAGAAGCTTTACTCCCTGATATACAGCTGCCTACCCCCTTCGTAAGTGCAGGTCCTAAATGAGCTTTTTTCTCTGTTCCCTCACCACAATCCAGATTCTTTTGGGGAGTTACCAGTACAGTAACCATACCAGGAAGTACTTAATTTATTAAGCTACTGCTTTTCTAAAGCTCAGTGGAGATATTTACTGATAAACAGCTACCTACGCAGCATGTTCATGTCGTTCCTAAATGAGCTTTTATCTCTCTCCCCTCACCACAAATCAGATTCTTCTGAGGAGTTCCCAGTACTTTATCCTTTCTCCTGTGTAATTACCTTAACAAGCTCCAGCTGTTTTTATTCTCAGAAGGTTTACTCCCTGATATACAGCTGCCTACCCCCTTCGTAAGTGCAGGTCCTAAATGAGCTTTTTTCTCTGTTCCCTCACCACAATCCAGATTCTTTTGGGGAGTTACCAGTACAGTAACCATTCCAGGAAGTACTTAATTTATTAAGCTACTGCTTTCCTTAATCTCAATGGAGATATTTACTGATAAACAGCTACCTACGTAGCATGTTCATGTCGTTAGTAAATGAGCTTTTATCTCTCTCCCCTCACCACAAATCAGATTCTTCTGAGGAGTTCCCAGTACATTATCCTTTCCCCTGTGTAATTACCTTAACAAGCTCCAGCTGTTTTTATTCTCAGAAGGTTTACTCCCTGATATACAGCTGCCTACCCCCTTCGTAAGTGCAGGTCCTAAATGAGCTTTTTTCTCTGTTCCCTCACCACAATCCAGATTCTTTTGGGGAGTTACCAGTACAGTAACCATACCAGGAAGTACTTAATTTATTAAGCTACTGCTTTTCTTAATCTCAGTGGAGATATTTACTGATAAACAGCTACCTACGCAGCATGTTCATGTCGTTCCTAAATGAGCTTTTATCTCTCTCCCCTCACCACAAATCAGATTCTTCTGAGGAGTTCCCAGTACATTATCCTTTCCCCTGTGTAATTACCTTAACAAGCTCCAGCTGTTTTTATTCTCAGAAGGTTTACTCCCTGATATACAGCTGCCTACCCCCTTCGTAAGTGCAGGTCCTAAATGAGCTTTTTTCTCTGTTCCCTCACCACAATCCAGATTCTTTTGGGGAGTTACCAGTACAGTAACCATACCAGGAAGTACTTAATTTATTAAGCTACTGCTTTTCTTAATCTCAGTGGAGATATTTACTGATAAACAGCTACCTACGCAGCATGTTCATGTCGTTCCTAAATGAGCTTTTATCTCTCTCCCCTCACCACAAATCAGATTCTTCTGAGGAGTTCCCAGTACATTATCCTTTCCCCTGTGTAATTACCTTAACAAGCTGCAGCTGTTTTTATTCTCAGAAGCTTTACTCCCTGATATACAGCTGCCTACCCCCTTCGTAAGTGCAGGTCCTAAATGAGCTTTTTTCTCTGTTCCCTCACCACAATCCAGATTCTTTTGGGGAGTTACCAGTACAGAAACCATACCAGGAAGTACTTAATTTATTAAGCTACTGCTTTTCTAAAGCTCAGTGGAAATATTTACTGATAAACAGCTACCTACGCAGCATGTTCATGTCGTTCCTAAATGAGCTTTTATCTCTCTCCCCTCACCACAAATCAGATTCTTCTGAGGATTTCCCAGTACTTTATCCATTCTCCTGTGTAATTACCTTAACAAGCTCCAGCTGTTTTTATTCTCAGAAGGTTTACTCGCTGATATACAGCTGCCTATCCCCTTCGTAAGTGCAGGTCCTAAATGAGCTTTTTTCTCTGTTCCCTCACCACAATCCAGATTCTTTTGGGGAGTTACCAGTACAGTAACCATACCAGGAAGTACTTAATTTATTAAGCTACTGCTTTTCTTAATCTCAGTGGAGATATTTACTGATAAACAGCTACCTACGCAGCATGTTCATGTCGTTCCTAAATGAGCTTTTATCTCTCTCCCCTCACCACAAATCAGATTCTTCTGAGGAGTTCCCAGTACATTATCCTTTCCCCTGTGTAATTACCTTAACAAGCTCCAGCTGTTTTTATTCTCAGAAGGTTTAGTCCCTGATATACAGCTGCCTACCCCCTTCGTAAGTGCAGGTCCTAAATGAGCTTTTTTCTCTGTTCCCTCTCCACAATCCAGATTCTTTTGGGGAGTTACCAGTACAGTAAGCATACCAGGAAGTACTTAATTTATTAAGCTACTGCTTTTCTTAATCTCAGTGGAGATATTTACTGATAAACAGCTACCTACGCAGCATGTTCATGTCGTTCCTAAATGAGCTTTTATCTCTCTCCCCTCACCACAAATCAGATTCTTCTGAGGAGTTCCCAGTACATTATCCTTTCCACTGTGTAATTACCTTACCAAGATGCAGCTGTTTTTATACTAAGAAGCTTTACTCCCTGATATACAGCTGCCTACCCCCTTCGTAAGTGCAGGTCCTAAATGAGCTTTTCTCTCTGTTCCCTCACCACAATCCAGATTCTTTTGGGGAGTTACCAGTACAGTAACCATACCAGGAAGTACTTAATTTATTAAGCTACTGCTTTTCTAAAGCTCAGTGGAGATATTTACTGATAAACAGCTACCTACGCAGCATGTTCATGTCGTTCCTAAATGAGCTTTTATCTCTCTCCCCTCACCACAAATCAGATTCTTCTGAGGAGTTCCCAGTACATTATCCTTTCCCCTGTGTAATTACCTTAACAAGCTGCAGCTGTTTTTATTCTCAGAAGGTTTACTCCCTGATATACAGCTGCCTATCCCCTTCGTAAGTGCAGGTCCTATATGAGCTTTTTTCTCTGTGCCCTCACCACAATCCAGATTCTTTTGGGGAGTTACCAGTAAAGTAACCATGCCAGGAAGTACTTAATTTATTAAGCTACTGCTTTTCTTAATCTCAGTGGAGATATTTACTGATAAACAGCTACCTACGCAGCATGTTCATGTCGTTCCTAAATGAGCTTTTATCTCTCTCCCCTCACCACAAATCAGATTCTTCTGAGGAGTTCCCAGTACATTATCCTTTCCCCTGTGTAATTACCTTAACAAGCTCCAGCTGTTTTTATTCTCAGAAGGTTTACTCCCTGATATACAGCTGCCTACCCCCTTCGTAAGTGCAGTTCCTAAATGAGCTTTTTTCTCTGTTCCCTCACCACAATCCAGATTCTTTTGGGGAGTTACCAGTACAGTAACCATACCAGGAAGTACTTAATTTATTAAGCTACTGCTTTTCTTAATCTCAGTGGAGATATTTACTGATAAACAGCTACCTACGCAGCATGTTCATGTCGTTCCTAAATGAGCTTTTATCTCTCTCCCCTCACCACAAATCAGATTCTTCTGAGGAGTTCCCAGTACATTATCCTTTCCCTGTGTAATTACCTTAACAAGATGCAGCTGTTTTTATTCTCAGAAGCTTTACTCCCTGATATACAGCTGCCTACCCGCTTCGTAAGTGCAGGTCCTAAATGAGCTTTTTTCTCTGTTCCCTCACCACAATCCAGATTCTTTTGGGGAGTTACCAGTACAGTAACCATACCAGGAAGTACTTAATTTATTAAGCTACTGCTTTTCTAAAGCTCAGTGGAGATATTTACTGATAAACAGCTACCTACGCAGCATGTTCATGTCATTCCTAAATGAGCTTTTATCTCTCTCCCCTCACCACAAATCAGATTCTTCTGAGGAGTTCCCAGTACTTATCCTTTCTCCTGTGTAATTACCTTAACAAGCTCCAGCTGTTTTTATTCTCAGAAGGTTTACTCCCTGATATACAGCTGCCTACCCCCTTCGTAAGTGCAGTTCCTAAATGAGCTTTTTTCTCTCTTCCCTCACCACAATCCAGATTCTTTTGGGGAGTTACCAGTACAGTAACCATACCAGGAAGTACTTAATTTATTAAGCTACTGCTTTTCTTAATCTCAGTGGAGATATTTACTGATAAACAGCTACCTACGCAGCATGTTCATGTCGTTCCTAAATGAGCTTTTATCTCTCTCGCCTCACCACAAATCAGATTCTTCTGAGGAGTTCCCAGTACATTATCCTTTCGCCTGTGTAATTAC
Organism: Perognathus longimembris pacificus; assembly: GCF_023159225.1. Lineage (NCBI taxonomy): Eukaryota > Metazoa > Chordata > Mammalia > Rodentia > Heteromyidae > Perognathus > Perognathus longimembris. The sequence continues at coordinate 37,081 of NW_025961057.1, forward strand.
CTTAACAAGCTGCAGCTGTTTTTATTCTCAGAAGCTTTACTCCCTGATATACAGCTGCCTACCCCCTTCGTAAGTGCAGGTCCTAAATGAGCTTTTTTCTCTGTTCCCTCACCACAATCCAGATTCTTTTGGGGAGTTACCAGTACAGTAACCATACCAGGAAGTACTTAATTTATTAAGCTACTGCTTTTCTTAATCTCAGTGGAGATATTTCCTGATAAACAGCTACCTACGCAGCATGTTCATGTCGTTCCTAAATGAGCTTTTATCTCTCTCCCCTCACCACAAATCAGATTCTTCTGAGGAGTTCCCAGTACTTTATCCTTTCTCCTGTGTAATTACCTTAACAAGATGCAGCTGTTTTTATTCTCAGAAGCTTTACTCCCTGATATACAGCTGCCTACCCCCTTCGTAAGTGCAGGTCCTAAATGAGCTTTTTTCTCTGTTCCCTCACCACAATCCAGATTCTTTTGGGGAGTTACCAGTACAGTAACCATACCAGGAAGTACTTAATTTATTAAGCTACTGCTTTTCTAAAGCTCAGTGGAGATATATACTGATAAACAGCTACCTACGCAGCATGTTCATGTCGTTCCTAAATGAGCTTTTATCTCTCTCCCCTCACCACAAATCAGATTCTTCTGAGGAGTTCCCAGTACTTTATCCTTTCTCCTGTGTAATTACCTTAACAAGCTCCAGCTGTTTTTATTCTCAGAAGGTTTACTCCCTGATATACAGCTGCCTACCCCCTTCGTAAGTGCAGTTCCTAAATGAGCTTTTTTCTCTCTTCCCTCACCACAATCCAGATTCTTTTGGGGAGTTACCAGTACAGTAACCATACCAGGAAGTACTTAATTTATTAAGCTACTGCTTTTCTTAATCTCAGTGGAGATATTTACTGATAAACAGCTACCTACGCAGCATGTTCATGTCGTTCCTAAATGAGCTTTTATCTCTCTCCCCTCACCACAAATCAGATTCTTCTGAGGAGTTCCCAGTACATTATCCTTTCCCCTGTGTAATTACCTTAACAAGCTCCAGCTGTTTTTATTCTCAGAAGCTTTACTCCCTGATATACAGCTGCCTACCCCCTTCGAAAGTGCAGGTCCTAAATGAGCTTTTTTCTCTGTTCCCTCACCACAATCCAGATTCTTTTGGGGAGTTACCAGTACAGTAACCATACCAGGAAGTAATTTATTAAGCTACTGCTTTTCTAAAGCTCAGTGGAGATATTTACTGATAAACAGCTACCTACGCAGCATGTTCATGTCGTTCCTAAATGAGCTTTTATCTCTCTCCCCTCACCACAAATCAGATTCTTCTGAGGAGTTCCCAGTACATTATCCTTTCCCCTGTGTAATTTCCTTAACAACCTGCAGCTGTTTTTATTCTCAGAAGCTTTACTCCCTGATATACAGCTGCCTACCCCCTTCGTAAGTGCAGGTCCTAAATGAGCTTTTTTCTATGTTCCCTCACCACAATCCAGATTCTTTTGGGGAGTTACCAGTACAGTAACCATACCAGGAAGTACTTAATTTATTAAGCTACTGCTTTTCTAAAGCTCAGTGGAGATATTTACTGATAAACAGCTACTTACGCAGCATGTTCATGTCGTTCCTAAATGAGCTTTTATCTCTCTCCCCTCACCACAAATCAGATTCTTCTGAGAAGTTCCCAGTACTTTATCCTTTCTCCTGTGTAATTACCTTAACAAGCTCCAGCTGTTTTTATTCTCAGAAGGTTTACTCCCTGATATACAGCTGCCTACCCCCTTCGTAAGTGCAGGTCCTAAATGAGCTTTTTTCTCTGTTCCCTCACCACAATCCAGATTCTTTTGGGGAGTTACCAGTACAGTAACCATACCAGGAAGTACTTAATTTATTAAGCTACTGCTTTTCTTAATCTCAGTGGAGATATTTACTGATAAACAGCTACCTACGCAGCATGTTCATGTCGTTCCTAAATGAGCTTTTATCTCTCTCCCCTCACCACAAATCAGATTCCTCTCAGGAGTTCCCAGTACATTATCCTTTCCCCTGTGTAATTACCTTAACAAGATGCAGCTGTTTTTATTCTCAGAAGCTTTACTCCCTGATATACAGCTGCCTATCCCCTTCGTAAGTGCAGGTCCTAAATGAGCTTTTTTCTCTGTTCCCTCACCACAATCCAGATTCTTTTGGGGAGTTACCAGTACAGTAACCATACCAGGAAGTACTTAATTTATTAAGCTACTGCTTTTCTTAATCTCAGTGGAGATATTTACTGATAAACAGCTACCTACGCAGCATGTTCATGTCGTTCCTAAATGAGCTTTTATCTCTCTCCCCTCACCACAAATCAGATTCTTCTGAGGAGTTCCCAGTACATTATCCTTTCCCCTGTGTAATTACCTTAACAAGCTGCAGCTGTTTTTATTCTCAGAAGCTTTACTCCCTGATATACAGCTGCCTACCCCCTTCGTAAGTGCAGGTCCTAAATGAGCTTTTTTCTCTGTTCCCTCACCACAATCCAGATTCTTTTGGGGAGTTACCAGTACAGTAACCATACCAGGAAGTACTTAATTTATTAAGCTACTGCTTTTCTAAAGCTCAGTGGAGATATTTACTGATAAACAGCTACCTACGCAGCATGTTCATGTCGTTCCTAAATGAGCTTTTATCTCTCTCCCCTCACCACAAATCAGATTCTTCTGAGGAGTTCCCAGTACTTTATCCTTTCTCCTGTGTAATTACCTTAACAAGCTCCAGCTGTTTTTATTCTCAGAAGGTTTACTCCCTGATATACAGCTGCCTACCCCCTTCGTAAGTGCAGGTCCTAAATGAGCTTTTTTCTCTGTTCCCTCACCACAATCCAGATTCTTTTGGGGAGTTACCAGTACAGTAACCATTCCAGGAAGTACTTAATTTATTAAGCTACTGCTTTCCTTAATCTCAATGGAGATATTTACTGATAAACAGCTACCTACGTAGCATGTTCATGTCGTTAGTAAATGAGCTTTTATCTCTCTCCCCTCACCACAAATCAGATTCTTCTGAGGAGTTCCCAGTACATTATCCTTTCCCCTGTGTAATTACCTTAACAAGCTCCAGCTGTTTTTATTCTCAGAAGGTTTACTCCCTGATATACAGCTGCCTACCCCCTTCGTAAGTGCAGGTCCTAAATGAGCTTTTTTCTCTGTTCCCTCACCACAATCCAGATTCTTTTGGGGAGTTACCAGTACAGTAACCATACCAGGAAGTACTTAATTTATTAAGCTACTGCTTTTCTTAATCTCAGTGGAGATATTTACTGATAAACAGCTACCTACGCAGCATGTTCATGTCGTTCCTAAATGAGCTTTTATCTCTCTCCCCTCACCACAAATCAGATTCTTCTGAGGAGTTCCCAGTACATTATCCTTTCCCCTGTGTAATTACCTTAACAAGCTCCAGCTGTTTTTATTCTCAGAAGGTTTACTCCCTGATATACAGCTGCCTACCCCCTTCGTAAGTGCAGGTCCTAAATGAGCTTTTTTCTCTGTTCCCTCACCACAATCCAGATTCTTTTGGGGAGTTACCAGTACAGTAACCATACCAGGAAGTACTTAATTTATTAAGCTACTGCTTTTCTTAATCTCAGTGGAGATATTTACTGATAAACAGCTACCTACGCAGCATGTTCATGTCGTTCCTAAATGAGCTTTTATCTCTCTCCCCTCACCACAAATCAGATTCTTCTGAGGAGTTCCCAGTACATTATCCTTTCCCCTGTGTAATTACCTTAACAAGCTGCAGCTGTTTTTATTCTCAGAAGCTTTACTCCCTGATATACAGCTGCCTACCCCCTTCGTAAGTGCAGGTCCTAAATGAGCTTTTTTCTCTGTTCCCTCACCACAATCCAGATTCTTTTGGGGAGTTACCAGTACAGAAACCATACCAGGAAGTACTTAATTTATTAAGCTACTGCTTTTCTAAAGCTCAGTGGAAATATTTACTGATAAACAGCTACCTACGCAGCATGTTCATGTCGTTCCTAAATGAGCTTTTATCTCTCTCCCCTCACCACAAATCAGATTCTTCTGAGGATTTCCCAGTACTTTATCCATTCTCCTGTGTAATTACCTTAACAAGCTCCAGCTGTTTTTATTCTCAGAAGGTTTACTCGCTGATATACAGCTGCCTATCCCCTTCGTAAGTGCAGGTCCTAAATGAGCTTTTTTCTCTGTTCCCTCACCACAATCCAGATTCTTTTGGGGAGTTACCAGTACAGTAACCATACCAGGAAGTACTTAATTTATTAAGCTACTGCTTTTCTTAATCTCAGTGGAGATATTTACTGATAAACAGCTACCTACGCAGCATGTTCATGTCGTTCCTAAATGAGCTTTTATCTCTCTCCCCTCACCACAAATCAGATTCTTCTGAGGAGTTCCCAGTACATTATCCTTTCCCCTGTGTAATTACCTTAACAAGCTCCAGCTGTTTTTATTCTCAGAAGGTTTAGTCCCTGATATACAGCTGCCTACCCCCTTCGTAAGTGCAGGTCCTAAATGAGCTTTTTTCTCTGTTCCCTCTCCACAATCCAGATTCTTTTGGGGAGTTACCAGTACAGTAAGCATACCAGGAAGTACTTAATTTATTAAGCTACTGCTTTTCTTAATCTCAGTGGAGATATTTACTGATAAACAGCTACCTACGCAGCATGTTCATGTCGTTCCTAAATGAGCTTTTATCTCTCTCCCCTCACCACAAATCAGATTCTTCTGAGGAGTTCCCAGTACATTATCCTTTCCACTGTGTAATTACCTTACCAAGATGCAGCTGTTTTTATACTAAGAAGGTTTACTCCCTGATATACAGCTGCCTACCCCCTTCGTAAGTGCAGGTCCTAAATGAGCTTTTCTCTCTGTTCCCTCACCACAATCCAGATTCTTTTGGGGAGTTACCAGTACAGTAACCATACCAGGAAGTACTTAATTTATTAAGCTACTGCTTTTCTAATCTCAGTGGAGATATTTACTGATAAACAGCTACCTACGCAGCATGTTCATGTCGTTCCTAAATGAGCTTTTATCTCTCTCCCCTCACCACAAATCAGATTCTTCTGAGGAGTTCCCAGTACATTATCCTTTCCCCTGTGTAATTACCTTAACAAGCTCCAGCTGTTTTTATTCTCAGAAGGTTTACTCCCTGATATACAGCTGCCTACCCCCTTCGTAAGTGCAGGTCCTAAATGAGCTTTTTTCTCTGTTCCCTCACCACAATCCAGATTCTTTTGGGGAGTTACCAGTACAGTAACCATACCAGGAAGTACTTAATTTATTAAGCTACTGCTTTTCTTAATCTCAGTGGAGATATTTACTGATAAACAGCTACCTACGCAGCATGTTCATGTCGTTCCTAAATGAGCTTTTATCTCTCTCCCCTCACCACAAATCAGATTCTTCTGAGGAGTTCCCAGTACATTATCCTTTCCCCTGTGTAATTACCTTAACAAGCTCCAGCTGTTTTTATTCTCAGAAGGTTTACTCCCTGATATACAGCTGCCTACCCCCTTCGTAAGTGCAGGTCCTAAATGAGCTTTTTTCTCTGTTCCCTCACCACAATCCAGATTCTTTTGGGGAGTTACCAGTACAGTAACCATACCAGGAAGTACTTAATTTATTAAGCTACTGCTTTTCTTAATCTCAGTGGAGATATTTACTGATAAACAGCTACGTACGCAGCATGTTCATGTCGTTCCTAAATGAGCTTTTATCTCTCTCCCCTCACCACAAATCAGATTCTTCTGAGGAGTTCCCAGTACATTATCCTTTCCCCTGTGTAATTACCTTAACAAGCTCCAGCTGTTTTTATTCTCAGAAGGTTTACTCCCTGATATACAGCTGCCTACCCCCTTCGTAAGTGCAGGTCCTAAATGAGCTTTTTTCTCTGTTCCCTCACCACAATCCAGATTCTTTTGGGGAGTTACCAGTACAGTAACCATACCAGGAAGTACTTAATTTATTAAGCTACTGCTTTTCTTAATCTCAGTGGAGATATTTACTGATAAACAGCTACCTACGCAGCATGTTCATGTCGTTCCTAAATGAGCTTTTATCTCTCTCCCCTCACCACAAATCAGATTCTTCTGAGGAGTTCCCAGTACATTATCCTTTCCTGTGTAATTACCTTAACAAGCTGCAGCTGTTTTTATTCTCAGAAGGTTTACTCCCTGATATACAGCTGCCTACCCCCTTCGTAAGTGCAGGTCCTAAATGAGCTTTTTTCTCTGTTCCCTCACCACAATCCAGATTCTTTTGGGGAGTTACCAGTACAGTAACCATACCAGGAAGTACTTAATTTATTAAGCTACTGCTTTTCTTAATCTCAGTGGAGATATTTACTGATAAACAGCTACCTACGCAGCATGTTCATGTCGTTCCTAAATGAGCTTTTATCTCTCTCCCCTCACCACAAATCAGATTCTTCTGAGGAGTTCCCAGTACATTATCCTTTCCCCTGTGTAATTACCTTAACAAGCTGCAGCTGTTTTTATTCTCAGAAGGTTTACTCCCTGATATACAGCTGCCTACCCCCTTCGTAAGTGCAGGTCCTAAATGAGCTTTTTTCTCTGTTCCCTCACCACAATCCAGATTCTTTTGGGGAGTTACCAGTACAGTAACCATACCAGGAAGTACTTAATTTATTAAGCTACTGCTTTTCTTAATCTCAGTGGAGATATTTACTGATAAACAGCTACCTACGCAGCATGTTCATGTCGTTTGAAAATGAGCTTTTATCTCTCTCCCCTCACCACAAATCAGAATCTTCTGAGGAGTTTCCAGTACATTATCCTTTCCCCTGTGTAATTACCTTAACAAGCTCCAGCTGTTTTTGTTCTCAGAAGGTTTACTCCCTGATATACAGCTGCCTATCCCCTTCGTAAGTGCAGGTCCTAAATGAGCTTTTTTCTCTGTTCCCTCACCACAATCCAGATTCTTTTGGGGAGTTACCAGTACAGTAACCATACCAGGAAGTACTTAATTTATTAAGCTACTGCTTTTCTTAATCTCAGTGGAGATATTTACTGATAAACAGCTACCTACGCAGCATGTTCATGTCGTTCCTAAATGAGCTTTTATCTCTCTCCCCTCACCACAAATCAGATTCTTCTGAGGAGTTCCCAGTACATTATCCTTTCCCCTGTGTAATTACCTTAACAAGCTCCAGCTGTTTTTATTCTCAGAAGGTTTACTCCCTGATATACAGCTGCCTACCCCCTTCGTAAGTGCAGGTCCTAAATGAGCTTTTTTCTCTGTTCCCTCACCACAATCCAGATTCTTTTGGGGAGTTACCAGTACAGTAACCATACCAGGAAGTACTTAATTTATTAAGCTACTGCTTTTCTTAATCTCAGTGGAGATATTTACTGATAAACAGCTACCTACGCAGCATGTTCATTTCGTTCCTAAATGAGCTTTTATCTCTCTCCCCTCACCACAAATCAGATTCTTCTGAGGAGTTCCCAGTACATTATCCTTTCCCCTGTGTAATTACCTTAACAAGCTGCAGCTGTTTTTATTCTCAGAAGCTTTACTCCCTGATATACAGCTGCCTACCCCCTTCGTAAGTGCAGGTCCTAAATGAGCTTTTTTCCCTGTTCCCTCACCACAATCCAGATTCTTTTCGGGAGTTACCAGTACAGTAACCATACCAGGAAGTACTTAATTTATTAAGCTACTGCTTTTCTTAATCTCAGTGGAGATATTTACTGATAAACAGCTACCTACGCAGCATGTTCATGTCGTTCCTAAATGAGCTTTTATCTCTCTCCCCTCACCACAAATCAGATTCTTCTGAGGAGTTCCCAGTACATTATCCTTACCCCTGTGTAATTACCTTAACAAGCTGCAGCTGTTTTTATTCTCAGAAGCTTTACTCCCTGATATACAGCTGCCTACCCCCTTCGTAAGTGCAGGTCCTAAATGAGCTTTTTTCTCTGTTCCCTCACCACAATCCAGATTCTTTTGGGGAGTTACCAGTACAGTAACCATACCAGGAAGTACTTAATTTATTAAGCTACTGCTTTTCTTAATCTCAGTGGAGATATTTACTGATAAACAGCTACCTACGCAGCATGTTCATTTCGTTCCTAAATGAGCTTTTATCTCTCTCCCCTCCCCACAAATCAGATTCTTCTGAGGAGTTCCCAGTACATTATCCTTTCCCCTGTGTAAATACCTTAACAAGCTCCAGCTGTTTTTATTCTCAGAAGGTTTACTCCCTGATATACAGCTGCCTACCCCCTTCGTAAGTGCAGGTCCTAAATGAGCTTTTTTCTCTGTTCCCTCACCACAATCCAGATTCTTTTGGGGAGTTACCAGTAGAGTAACCATACCAGGAAGTACTTAATTTATTAAGCTACTGCTTTTCTTAATCTCAGTGGAGATATTTACTGATAAACAGCTACCTACGCAGCATGTTCATGTCGTTCTTAAATGAGCTTTTATCTCTCTCCCCTCACCACAAATCAGATTCTTCTGAGGAGTTCCCAGTACATTATCCTTTCCCCTGTGTAATTACCTTAACAAGCTGCAGCTGTTTTTATTCTCAGAAGCTTTACTCCCTGATATACAGCTGCCTACCCCCTTCGTAAGTGCAGGTCCTAAATGAGATTTTTCTCTGTTCCCTCACCACAATCCAGATTCTTTTGGGGAGTTACCAGTACAGTAACCATACCAGGAAGTACTTACTTTATTAAGCTACTGCTTTTCTAAAGCTCAGTGGAGATATTTACTGATAAACAGCTACCTACGCAGCATGTTCATGTCGTTCCTAAATGAGCTTTTATCTCTCTCCCCTCACCACAAATCAGATTCTTCTGAGGAGTTCCCAGTACTTTATCCTTTCTCCTGTGTAATTACCTTAACAAGCTCCAGCTGTTTTTATTCTCAGAAGGTTTACTCCCTGATATACAGCTGCCTACCCCCTTCGTAAGTGCAGGTCCTAAATGAGCTTTTTTCTCTGTTCCCTCACCACAATCCAGATTCTTTTGGGGAGTTACCAGTACAGTAACCATACCAGGAAGTACTTAATTTATTAAGCTACTGCTTTTCTTAATCTCAGTGGAGATATTTACTGATAAACAGCTACCTACGCAGCATGTTCATGTCGTTCCTAAATGAGCTTTTATCTCTCTCCCCTCACCACAAATCAGATTCTTCTGAGGAGTTCCCAGTACATTATCCTTTCCCCTGTGTAAATACCTTAGCAAGCTCCAGCTGTTTTTATTCTCAGAAGCTTTACTCCCTGATATACAGCTGCCTACCCCCTTCGAAAGTGCAGGTCCTAAATGAGCTTTTTTCTCTGTTCCCTCACCACAATCCAGATTCTTTTGGGAGTTACCAGTACAGTAACCATACAGGAGTACTTAATTTATTAAGCTACTGCTTTTCTTAATCTCAGTGGAGATATTTACTGATAAACAGCTACCTACGCAGCATGTTCATGTCGTTCCTAAATGAGCTTTTATCTCTCTCCCCTCACCACAAATCAGATTCTTCTGAGGAGTTCCCAGTACTTTATCCTTTCTCCTGTGTAATTACCTTAACAAACTCCAGCTGTTTTTATTCTCAGAAGGTTTACTCCCTGATATACAGCTGCCTACCCCCTTCGTAAGTGCAGGTCCTAAATGAGCTTTTTTCTCTGTTCCCTCACCACAATCCAGATTCTTTTGGGGAGTTACCAGTACAGTAACCATACCAGGAAGTACTTAATTTATTAAGCTACTGCTTTTCTTAATCTCAGTGGAGATATTTACTGATAAACAGCTACCTACGCAGCATGTTCATGTCGTTCTTAAATGAGCTTTTATCTCTCTCCCCTCACCACAAATCAGATTCTTCTGAGGAGTTCCCAGTACATTATCCTTTCCCCTGTGTAATTACTTAACAAGCTGCAGCTGTTTTTATTCTCAGAAGCTTTACTCCCTGATATACAGCTGCCTACCCCCTTCGTAAGTGCAGGTCCTAAATGAGATTTTTCTCTGTTCCCTCACCACAATCCAGATTCTTTTGGGGAGTTACCAGTACAGTAACCATACCAGGAAGTACTTACTTTATTAAGCTACTGCTTTTCTAAAGCTCAGTGGAGATATTTACTGATAAACAGCTACCTACGCAGCATGTTCATGTCGTTCCTAAATGAGCTTTTATCTCTCTCCCTCACCACAAATCAGATTCTTCTGAGGAGTTCCCAGTACTTTATCCTTTCTCCTGTGTAATTACCTTAACAAGCTCCAGCTGTTTTTATTCTCAGAAGGTTTACTCCCTGATATACAGCTGCCTACCCCCTTCGTAAGTGCAGGTCCTAAATGAGCTTTTTTCTCTGTTCCCTCACCACAATCCAGATTCTTTTGGGGAGTTACCAGTACAGTAACCATACCAGGAAGTACTTAATTTATTAAGCTACTGCTTTTTCTTAATCTCAGTGGAGATATTTACTGATAAACAGCTACCTACGCAGCATGTTCATGTCGTTCCTAAATGAGCTTTTATCTCTCTCCCCTCACCACAAATCAGATTCTTCTGAGGAGTTCCCAGTACATTATCCTTTCCCCTGTGTAAATACCTTAGCAAGCTCCAGCTGTTTTTATTCTCAGAAGCTTTACTCCCTGATATACAGCTGCCTACCCCCTTCGAAAGTGCAGGTCCTAAATGAGCTTTTTTCTCTGTTCCCTCACCACAATCCAGATTCTTTTGGGGAGTTACCAGTACAGTAACCATACCAGGAGTACTTAATTTATTAAGCTACTGCTTTTCTTAATCTCAGTGGAGATATTTACTGATAAACAGCTACCTACGCAGCATGTTCATGTCGTTCCTAAATGAGCTTTTATCTCTCTCCCCTCACCACAAATCAGATTCTTCTGAGGAGTTCCCAGTACTTTATCCTTTCTCCTGTGTAATTACCTTAACAAACTCCAGCTGTTTTTATTCTCAGAAGGTTTACTCCCTGATATACAGCTGCCTACCCCCTTCGTAAGTGCAGGTCCTAAATGAGCTTTTTTCTCTGTTCCCTCACCACAATCCAGATTCTTTTGGGGAGTTACCAGTACAGTAACCATACCAGGAAGTACTTAATTTATTAAGCTACTGCTTTTCTTAATCTCAGTGGAGATATTTACTGATAAACAGCTATCTACGCAGCATGTTCCTGTCGTTCCTAAATGAGCTTTTATCTCTCTCCCCTCACCACAAATCAGATTCTTCTGAGGAGTTCCCAGTACATTATCCTTTCCCCTGTGTAATTACCTTAACAAGCTCCAGCTGTTTTTATTCTCAGAAGGTTTAGTCCCTGATATACAGCTGCCTACCCCTTCGTAAGTGCAGGTCCTAAATGAGCTTTTTTCTCTGTTCCCTCACCACAATCCAGATTCTTTTGGGGAGTTACCAGTACAGTAACCATACCAGGAAGTACTTAATTTATTAAGCTACTGCTTTTCTTAATCTCAGTGGAGATATTTACTGATAAACAGCTACCTACGCAGCATGTTCATTTCGTTCCTAAATGAGCTTTTATCTCTCTCCCCTCACCACAAATCAGATTCTTCTGAGGAGTTCCCAGTACATTATCCTTTCCCCTGTGTAATTACCTTAACAAGCTGCAGCTGTTTTTATTCTCAGAAGCTTTACTCCCTGATATACAGCTGCCTACCCCCTTCGTAAGTGCAGGTCTTAAATGAGCTTTTTTCTCTGTTCCCTCACCACAATCCAGATTCTTTTGGGGAGTTACCAGTACAGTAACCATACCAGGAAGTACTTAATTTATTAAGCTACTGCTTTTCTTAATCTCAGTGGAGATATTTACTGATAAACAGCTACCTACGCAGCATGTTCATGTCGTTCCTAAATGAGCTTTTATCTCTCTCCCCTCACCACAAATCAGATTCTTCTGAGGAGTTCCCAGTACATTATCCTTTCCCCTGTGTAATTACCTTAACAAGCTCCAGCTGTTTTTATTCTCAGAAGGTTTACTCCCTGATATACAGCTGCCTACCCCCTTCGAAAGTGCAGGTCTTAAATGAGCTTTTTTCTCTGTTCCCTCACCACAATCCAGATTCTTTTGGGGAGTTACCAGTACAGTAACCATACCCGCAAGTACTTAATTTATTAAGCTACTGCTTTTCTTAATCTCAGTGGAGATATTTTTTGATAAACAGCTACCTACGCAGCATGTTCATGTCGTTCCTAAATGAGCTTTTATCTCTCTCCCCTCACCACAAATCAGATTCTTCTGAGTAGTTCCCAGTACATTATCCTTTCCCCTGTGTAATTACCTTAACAAGCTCCAGCTGTTTTTATTCTCAGAAGGTTTACTCCCTGATATACAGCTGCCTACCCCCTTCGTAAGTGCAGGTCCTAAATGAGCTTTTTTCTCTGTTCCCTCACCACAATCCAGATTCTTTTGGGGAGTTACCAGTACAGTAACCATACCAGGAAGTACTTAATTTATTAAGCTACTGCTTTTCTTAATCTCAGTGGAGATATTTACTGATAAACAGCTACCTACGCAGCATGTTCCTGTCGTTCCTAAATGAGCTTTTATCTCTCTCCCCTCACCACAAATCAGATTCTTCTGAGGAGTTCCCAGTACATTATCCTTTCCCCTGTGTAATTACCTTAACAAGCTCCAGCTGTTTTTATTCTCAGAAGGTTTAGTCCCTGATATACAGCTGCCTACCCCCTTCGTAAGTGCAGGTCCTAAATGAGCTTTTTTCTCTGTTCCCTCACCACAATCCAGATTCTTTTGGGGAGTTACCAGTACAGTAACCATACCAGGAAGTACTTAATTTATTAAGCTACTGCTTTTCTTAATCTCAGTGGAGATATTTACTGATAAACAGCTACCTACGCAGCATGTTCATTTCGTTCCTAAATGAGCTTTTATCTCTCTCCCCTCACCACAAATCAGATTCTTCTGAGGAGTTCCCAGTACATTATCCTTTCCCCTGTGTAATTACCTTAACAAGCTGCAGCTGTTTTTATTCTCAGAAGCTTTACTCCCTGATATACAGCTGCCTACCCCCTTCGTAAGTGCAGGTCCTAAATGAGCTTTTTTCTCTGTTCCCTCACCACAATCCAGATTCTTTTCGGGAGTTACCAGTACAGTAACCATACCAGGAAGTACTTAATTTATTAAGCTACTGCTTTTCTTAATCTCAGTGGAGATATTTACTGATAAACAGCTACCTACGCAGCATGTTCATGTCGTTCCTAAATGAGCTTTTATCTCTCTCCCCTCACCACAATCAGATTCTTCTGAGGAGTTCCCAGTACATTATCCTTTCCCTGTGTAATTACCTTAACAAGCTCCAGCTGTTTTTATTCTCAGAAGGTTTACTCCTGATATACAGCGGCCTACCCCCTTCGAAGTGCAGGTCCTAAATGAGCTTTTTTCTCTGTTCCCTCACCACAATCCAGATTCTTTTGGGGAGTTACCAGTACAGTAACCATACCCGCAAGTACTTAATTTATTAAGCTACTGCTTTTCTTAATCTCAGTGGAGATATTTACTGATAAACAGCTACCTACGCAGCATGTTCATGTCGTTCCTAAATGAGCTTTTATCTCTCTCCCCTCACCACAAATCAGATTCTTCTGAGGAGTTCCCAGTACATTATCCTTACCCCTGTGTAATTACCTTAACAAGCTGCAGCTGTTTTTATTCTCAGAAGCTTTACTCCCTGATATACAGCTGCCTACCCCCTTCGTAAGTGCAGGTCCTAAATGAGCTTTTTTCTCTGTTCCCTCACCACAATCCAGATTCTTTTGGGGAGTTACCAGTACAGTAACCATACCAGGAAGTACTTAATTTATTAAGCTACTGCTTTTCTTAATCTCAGTGGAGATATTTACTGATAAACAGCTACCTACGCAGCATGTTCATTTCGTTCCTAAATGAGCTTTTATCTCTCTCCCCTCACCACAAATCAGATTCTTCTGAGGAGTTCCCAGTACATTATCCTTTCCCCTGTGTAAATACCTTAACAAGCTCCAGCTGTTTTTATTCTCAGAAGGTTTACTCCCTGATATACAGCTGCCTACCCCCTTCGTAAGTGCAGGTCCTAAATGAGCTTTTTTCTCTGTTCCCTCACCACAATCCAGATTCTTTTGGGGAGTTACCAGTAGAGTAACCATACCAGGAAGTACTTAATTTATTAAGCTACTGCTTTTCTTAATCTCAGTGGAGATATTTACTGATGAACAGCTACCTACGCAGCATGTTCATGTCGTTCTTAAATGAGCTTTTATCTCTCTCCCCTCACCACAAATCAGATTCTTCTGAGGAGTTCCCAGTACATTATCCTTTCCCCTGTGTAATTACCTTAACAAGCTGCAGCTGTTTTTATTCTCAGAAGCTTTACTCCCTGATATACAGCTGCCTACCCCCTTCGTAAGTGCAGGTCCTAACTGAGATTTTTCTCTGTTCCCTCACCACAATCCAGATTCTTTTGGGGAGTTACCAGTACAGTAACCATACCAGGAAGTACTTACTTTATTAAGCTACTGCTTTTCTAAAGCTCAGTGGAGATATTTACTGATAAACAGCTACCTACGCAGCATGTTCATGTCGTTCCTAAATGAGCTTTTATCTCTCTCCCCTCACCACAAATCAGATTCTTCTGAGGAGTTCCCAGTACTTTATCCTTTCTCCTGTGTAATTACCTTAACAAGCTCCAGCTGTTTTTATTCTCAGAAGGTTTACTCCCTGATATACAGCTGCCTACCCCCTTCGTAAGTGCAGGTCCTAAATGAGCTTTTTTCTCTGTTCCCTCACCACAATCCAGATTCTTTTGGGGAGTTACCAGTACAGTAACCATACCAGGAAGTACTTAATTTATTAAGCTACTGCTTTTCTTAATCTCAGTGGAGATATTTACTGATAAACAGCTACCTACGCAGCATGTTCATGTCGTTCCTAAATGAGCTTTTATCTCTCTCCCCTCACCACAAATCAGATTCTTCTGAGGAGTTCCCAGTACATTATCCTTTCCCCTGTGTAAATACCTTAACAAGCTCCAGCTGTTTTTATTCTCAGAAGCTTTACTCCCTGATATACAGCTGCCTACCCCCTTCGAAAGTGCAGGTCCTAAATGAGCTTTTTTCTCTGTTCCCTCACCACAATCCAGATTGTTTGGGGAGTTACCAGTACAGTAACCATACCAGGAGTACTTAATTTATTAAGCTACTGCTTTTCTTAATCTCAGTGGAGATATTTACTGATAAACATCTACCTACGCAGCATGTTCATGTCGTTCCTAAATGAGCTTTTATCTCTCTCCCCTCACACAAATCAGATTCTTCTGAGGAGTTCCCAGTACTTTATCCTTTCTCCTGTGTAATTACCTTAACAAACTCCAGCTGTTTTTATTCTCAGAAGGTTTACTCCCTGATATACAGCTGCCTACCCCCTTCGTAAGTGCAGGTCCTAAATGAGCTTTTTTCTCTGTTCCCTCACCACAATCCAGATTCTTTTGGGGAGTTACCAGTACAGTAACCATACCAGGAAGTACTTAATTTATTAAGCTACTGCTTTTCTTAATCTCAGTGGAGATATTTACTGATAAACAGCTACCTACGCAGCATGTTCCTGTCGTTCCTAAATGAGCTTTTATCTCTCTCCCCTCACCACAAATCAGATTCTTCTGAGGATTTCCCAGTACATTATGCTTTCCCCTGTGTAATTACCTTAACAAGCTGCAGCTGTTTTTATTCTCAGAAGCTTTACTCCCTGATATACAGCTGCCTACCCCCTTCGTAAGTGCAGGTCCTAAATGAGCTTTTTTCTCTGTTCCCTCACCACAATCCAGATTCTTTTGGGGAGTTACCAGTACAGTAACCATACCAGGAAGTACTTAATTTATTAAGCTACTGCTTTTCTTAATCTCAGTGGAGATATTTACTGATAAACAGCTACCTACGCAGCATGTTCATGTCGTTCCTAAATGAGCTTTTATCTCTCTCCCCTCACCACAAATCAGATTCGTCTGAGGAGTTCCCAGTACATTATCCTTTCCCCTGTGTAAATACCTTAACAAGCTCCAGCTGTTTTTATTCTCAGAAGCTTTACTCCCTGATATACAGCTGCCTACCCCCTTCGAAAGTGCAGGTCCTAAATGAGCTTTTTTCTCTGTTCCCTCACCACAATCCAGATTCTTTTGGGGAGTTACCAGTACAGTAACCATACCAGGAGTACTTAATTTATTAAGCTACTGCTTTTCTTAATCTCAGTGGAGATATTTACTGATAAACAGCTACCTACGCAGCATGTTCATGTCGTTCCTAAATGAGCTTTTATCTCTCTCCCCTCACCACAAATCAGATTCTTCTGAGGAGTTCCCAGTACTTTATCCTTTCTCCTGTGTAATTACCTTAACAAACTCCAGCTGTTTTTATTCTCAGAAGGTTTACTCCTGATATACAGCTGCCTACCCCCTTCGTAAGTGCAGGTCCTAAATGAGCTTTTTTCTCTGTTCCCTCACCACAATCCAGATTCTTTTGGGGAGTTACCAGTACAGTAACCATACCAGGAAGTACTT